>NC_134488.1:73855201-74035201 GCF_040206685.1 Ascaphus truei | reverse complement strand
AATACGTGTCTATAAATCTGATGATTAACACAATGAAACCTTTCTACTTTGAGGTAATACTCTGTTCCATGTTTGCACTGTACTGCACGTATCATGTTGCTGGCTTTACTGTACTTGGTTCTGATGAGATTTGCTACTTGCTGATAATAGAACCATAGAAACAAACATCTATTTAATTCCTACTTAAATAGTAATTAAACCAAGATTATAATGGCAGCAATGACATGCTTATTTGTCTTCCATCGGTATATCGCTGGCTGTGATATTTAATGGACTTGCATGGACACCAGGATTCTTCAAGTCTATTCTGTAAATGTAAAATGACGTTACAGAAGAGAGCTGTACAGTAATGTAATGTCAGTTCTGTACTGTACTTCTCAAGAGGTCTGCAAGTTGAAAAAATGCACACCTTTACTCCGGTGACCTCGCATACTGCAATAAAGTAGGTTGACAATAAAAGACACCACACACTTCAAAGGTATAAATATATTCCACAAGCAAAATAACCAAAAATAATATATAACGTGTTCCACAAAAAAACAAAATACCGTATTAGCGGCCCTTCCTGGGCTGTATAATGTTTCGGGGACCTCCCGCTTTGTCACAGGGGGGTTGTCATACCTCCCCTTTTTTGGACACGTTATGTATCGCTTTGTATTTGTTTCTTGATTTTTTCTTACATTATATTTCTTATCTTGAGTGCTCCCTTTGACAAACATTTGTCTGGCACTGCAATAGAATAGAACACCAGGCCCGCTTCAACAAGGATTCAATTGAGACTATTTTTAGCGACTGCTGAGGTCATTGGCCAGATAGTACAAAAGGGGGTGGAAAAAAACAGTACTTTTCTCTTTCTAAACCTAAACCCCGATTACGTCTTTATTTATTCGCAAACATAGTGTTCCACATTCTTTAGATAGATAATGGGATATATTTTTTCTAAAGCTTTTCTACCTATTCGGTTTTGACTATAGAAAGGATAACAAAGAGTGCACAGGATGAAATTACGTGTTGTGTGTAGAACATCATAGGCTCTAAAAGCAGCAATCCTACCAAAATAACCCTTTTTTTTGCTTTTTTTTGTATCGCATTGGAATCGGGGATTTCTTCAGAGCTGAACCATATTATATTTAGTTCTCACCCCTGCCACTGGTCCCCGAGATACTTAACAATGTTACTTCCTGGGTGTTGGACAGCGCAATGATGTTGCAACTTCCTATTGGCCCGCAGAACGCAGCGAGATTTGGCAGCCATATTGAATTCGTTGAAGGGAGCTAGACACTTGTAATTATACCATTTTGTGAACTGGGGGATCCGGAGTTAAAATTAATTTCAGCTCCAGAGGACTTTCCGGGTTCCTATGCCGTTAAAAAACAATGTATAATAAAAAAATCACACAGGCAGGATTATTGCATTAAATGCGGCCTTTCTTGGGACCTGCTGTATACTCTTTTGCCACCAACAGTATTGCTAAACTATCTCCCTGTCAACATGAGAGTTTGATCCAGTCCTTATTTTCTAATCCAAGTGCATTGTGCTTCTCAGTTCTGTTCAGATTGTTTATGGAAAATTACAATGTGAAAAAACAGGGCATGACTAGAATTTCAGAATGAGGTTGACAATACTGCAGCAGCAGATATCTTGTTGCGGTTGGGCCTTGTACACTGTGAGTGCTCATTTGCATGTTATTACCCAGAATCCCTAGCTGCAGTTGAAGCACTGCATGCTAAGAGATAATGGGGGAAATTAGGGTTGCAGACCTGTCTGAGACGTGTGCTCACAAGTGGTATTTTTATTTGTGGGTCCTGTTTGCAGAATACTCTCTGTACCTTGCTGAGAGTTGCATTGTGCCTGTCACACATAGATGTTGAGCACTCCATCCTGGGGAGCCGAGACAAGAGGCTGGGAGGGACCCGGCCAGTGCTGGAAGCCCAACTTCTGCGTCCAGCTGCCAGGCCCCGGTTCCCGGCTCCCCCCAGCTGCTGCCTCATGTTTCCACGCTGGGCCTCTCTCCCGCCTTTGCGCGCCGGATGCTGGGCCTGACTTTTTGTGCGCACTGGTGGGAGAGAGAGGACGGCGTGGGAACAAGAGGCAGCAGCTGGGGGGAGCCGGGGCCCAGCGACGGCAATCAGAGGTAAATGTATTTGTGGAGGGGGGAATTGTATTTTGGGTGTGTGGGGGGGTACTGTATTTTGGGTGTGTGGGGGTTATTGTATTTTGGGTGTTGGGGAGATTGTTTTATTTTGGGTGTGTGGGGGTGTATTGTATTTTGGGTGTATTGTATTTTGGGTGTGTGGGGGTGTATTGTATTTTGGGTGTATTGTATTTTGGGTGTGTGAGGGTGTATTGTATTTTGGGTGTGTGGGGGTGTATTGTATTTTGGGTGTGTGGGGGTGTACTGTATTTTTGGTGTATCGCCTGTGTGTGAAGGGGGATTGAGGGAGAGGGGTTAATTAAGTGATAGCGGAGGGGGGAGAGTGAGAGACAGGGGGGAAGAGAAATAAATGGGGAGAGGTGGGGGCTTGTGAGACCATCTATGTGGCGGGGGGGGTGTAAACTTTAGACCTGCGTCCCCGGTCGAAACTCTAGTCCTGGGCCCTGACTCCACCTGCTGGTTGAATGAGAGAAACGCGCAAAAGTTTGGGGGCTGCGAAACTCCGTAATTGAGCATTTTGTTCCCGAATTGATCAAATGCTTATCCAGTGAAAAAAATTTTTATCACTGTGTAGCACCTTTTCCCCCACCCTATGTGAGATTTGGGTCACTACCTGTGTATTACTGGTGCGATGCATACCTGTTGGAAGTATAGGAGGCTCTGAGTTGCTCTGCGGTTGTATGGGTGCTTCATTCTCAGTTGGCAGCGCCTCCAGTCAGCCAGGATCCTGAGATACCAGGATGGTCCATGCTGACACTTCTTGTATGGCCCAGACAGTAAGGCACACTCTTAGATGATTCCATGATTCTTTATTAGTACACAGCAGAAGTCACAGCTTCCATAATTCCCCTGGATATCACCTTAAGGCTTGAGGCTCATCTAGGCTCCCTCCTGAGTTCCTCCTGTATCCCCTACTGGGATACAGGTAGATGTTACCCACTCTACAGGGGGAAGGAAGAGAATGACTAACTTCTGGGAGAGCGCCAGTATATACCCTGGGGGTTAGGCTTGTAACCCTGCCCCATAACAGGGCAGGTCTGATACTAGCGGGCATCACATAATGGCATGTGACCCACCCAGTATCCTCCCCCAGGCTGACACTTTCAGGTTGTTGCTAGGCCCGCCACTGGATACAGTAAGTGTATCCAAGGCTGCAATAGCAAACTAGGCCTTCATAAGGGATTAACCCTTCCAGTGCCTGTCCCTAGCAGGACATACTGTTAGGGCCCAAGAAAAGAAGTAGCGGCTAGAGGCTATGCTATAACTGTATTTAGTACTTTATATTATTTAAATAGAGGTGCAGGCCCCCAAGGACCAAAAGTGTACAAATGGCAGTGACATGTTTAACCCTTTGGGTGCTCCATAATGTAGTGGCTGTGTCATGCCCTGGGAGTGCTCATTTTCAAGGGGAAATCACGTCCTGACGGGATCTGTAGTGCAGGGAAACAGCCGTTTCCAGGTTAAAGGCCGCCACAAAATCATTACCGCTGTGGAGAGCAGTCGCATGATCTCCTTTTGCCAGACGGGCCATGGCACTCTGGTGCCGTGGTCCCTCTGGCTCTTAAGGTGATACATCAAGGTGATACCAAAATCCGATTGTTTAATAATTTGTTTAAGTTAGTTTGTAAACATGAGGAGCTGAGACATGGGAGGTGTTTCATTTCCTTTGGCTGCTCCCTTTTGTGTTTTATCAATGTGTTCAACAAGAGTTTGTACAGGTCGTCCCTTCCACCCCTCACCATCTTACCTTTTATTGGCTCTCTGATAAGGATATGGTGGGATATAAATAACAAAAGAAAAAGAATCCCTAAAGAATGCACTCACGGTCTAGTAAGTAGTATAATGATTAGCGTAAAAATAAAACATACCTTTTAATTATATTAAAAATAAGAGAGAAGATCCGAAGATCAAAGCGGAGCACAGCTGTATGAAGGAGGGGGCTAAGACACCAGAAAATGGTTAAAAAATAGCCTTTAATCCATGGTGAGTGAGGGATCCAAATAGGACACTCTGACACGTTTCGGGACACAATCCCTTTGTCGAAGAGTACACAAACGGATTGTGTCCTGAAACACAAAAAAATAAAAATAAAAAAAAGGGACGGGGAGAGGGAAGGAGGGAAGGGAGAAGGGGGGAGGCATCTTGGACGGTAGCTGTGTTATAACCCAAGTCTTCAAATGTAGCGATCTAGGCTGTGGTCAAGCGCATTATGAGCGGGTCGACTTTTGATGTCCCTGTGGTGACTCGGGGGTGCTATAGGACCTGGAACTGTGATTCAAGGTTGGGGGTAGTTACCCCCCCCCCCCCAAGGAGAACGCATCTGTTTCTATCATAGCCAATTTGATTCTCTCTCGACTCCTGGGATATCCGTCTGGGCCAGCCAAGGCGTCCAGACTTTTAGAAAATTGGTGCCAGTGTCGTTAACTAAGCTCGTTAACTTCTCCATCTGGCAGATAAATCATATTCGATTCCGAATCTTTGGGATATTTGGGATGTCGGGGCATTTCCATAATGCTGCGATCTCACACCGCGTGGCTAGTGCAAAATGTGCGATTAGTTTATTACTTGCTTTGGTAAGACCCGTTAATGGTCTGTTCAAAAGGAATAGCCATGGGTCCGGTGGTATTTCCAGGTCGAAGATCCTCTGTATCCAATTCCTGATTGATTCCCACAATGGGGAGATCCGTGGGCAGGACCACAGCATATGTAACAGGTCTGCCGTTCCCCCGCACTGTCTCGGGCACAGGGGGGAGGAACCTTGATAATCTCAATGGAGAGAGATTCCATCTCATAAGGACTTTATATGCGTTCTCCTTGAGAGTGGAGCAAATTGAGCTCTTTGCTGTGGCTAAAAAGATAGCCGTCCACTCCTCATCCTCAAGGATCTCTCCGAGATCCCTTTCCCATTGGGATCTGAAGGAGGGTTTTTGTTGTCCCTGTACAGCAGAACCGACCACCTGCCCGTATAACTGTGAGATAAGTCCCTTAGTGTCTGTTTCTGCCAGACAGAGCTTTTCGAATGAAGTTAATGGGGATAAAGAGCTGATTTATTGTAAAACGCTCTAACCTGGAGATATCTAAAAAATTCGGAGTGGGGCATATCTTTTTCTAGGTGAGTGGTGTTTATTGGTGCTTCACCATAGATAGCTCATTGATTTAATAATAGATAACATATACCATATTGGATCCAAGTTCAAGGACATGTAGAATAATCCATCCATAACATCCCAGGGTGAAAAACCAGAGGCCTGGTGGTGCCCACGCAGGTACCCCAAAATAGGTCCCCTAATAATGGTATATAACACCCTGGGGGAAATATATAAAACAGTCCAGCACTGGAAGGTAATAGTATAATGGGCATTGGCCCTTTACCTTCCTTGGTGGTGTCCTTGATGGGTGGTTCCGATCCAGCGTGCAATCCTCTCAAAGTACATACAAGCAGCGAGGGTGTAGAGGAGCACAGCAAAGTTTCCTGGCAGCATACCAGCTAGTGGACCGCCAAAATCAGGGTAACTCCAGACAGGGAATAGTATTAAAAGGATACTTTAATGGTCAGTACTTAGACAACAATGGTAGAGCTCTAGTGACATGGGCTAGGGTACGCCTTTTAGCTAGGGTAGCTGAGGACAGGTCCTGGAAGACTTGGAATTTGATCGGCTGAAATTCCATGACTTTGCTTTCCCTTGAAATTCTGCAGGTCTCCTCTTTGACCCGGTAATGGTGAAAGCGCATCACTATGTCCCTGGGGGGGTCTCCTTTTTGGGGTCTCCCTCGTAGCGCACGGTGGCATCTGTCTAAAATCAGATCCCCTGCAGTCTTGTCCGGGAAAAGGTGTTCAAGCCAGCTCGTTGCGAAAGCTTCAGGGTCAGTGATAGATTCGGGTACCCCCCGCAATCTGATATTGCACCTCCGATCCCTGTTCTCTCCATCCTCTATTTTGTCCTCCAGGGTTCTGACCTTATCCATTAGTGCATGAACTTGTGTTTGGGTCTGTGTTAGAGCCCCTGCTGTCTCGTCCGACCTGGACTCTAGGGCCGCAGTTCTCTCCCCCAGCGCATCCACGTCTTTTCTCAGTGCCCACAGCTCAGATTTAAAGAATTTTTTCATACTGGAACAAAATTCCTTCATGTCTTTGCATCTCATAATGTCAAGATCCTCTGGTTCAGGATCCTCCTCTGCAGTCTCCATCTCTGGGTCTGAGCAAGGTGGCGGGGCCTGGATCCCTGCTTTGCCTGTCTTTGCTGGTTCTTTACTTTTAAAGTAATTGGTGACAGGTTGGGTCTTTTTCCTGAGAGCTTTGCTCGTTGCCATCTCTGTGTAATCAGGAACACACTCGTGGGGGAATAATGTATGTATGTATGTCTTTATTTGTATAGCGCCATAAAATGTACATAGCGCTTCACAGTAGTAATACATGTCATATAAATAACAAATATAAATAACAGATCATGGGAATAAGTGCTTCAGACATACTGTAAAAGTAACATTAAGGAAGGAGTCCCTGCTCCGAGGAGCTTACAATCTAATTGGTAGGTAGGGAGAACGTACAGAGACAGTAGGAGGGAATACTAGTAAGTGCGTCTGCAGGGGGCCAAGCTTTGTGTCATGTGTCCATGATTATCCAGTGCTACTCATATGCTTCTTTAAGCAGATGTGTCTTAAGGTGGGTCTTAAAGGTGGATAGCGAGGGGGCTAGTCGGGTATTGATGGGAAGGGCATTCCAGAGGTGTGGGGCAGAAAGTGAGAAAGGTTTAAGGCGGGAGAGAGCTTTAGATACGAAGGGGGTAAAAAGAAGACATCCTTGAGAAGAACGCAAGAGTCGTGATGGTGCATAGCGAGAAATTAGGGCTGAGATGTAATGAGGGGCAGAAGAATGTAAAGCTTTAAAAGTGAGCAGTAGAATTGAGTGTGAGATACGCGATTTAATCGGAAGCCAGGAGAGGGATTTCAGCAGGGGAGACGCTGAGACAGATTTAGGAAAGAGTAGAGTGATTCTGGCAGCAGTGTTTAGGATAGATTGTAGGGGAGACAGGTGAGAGGTAGGAAGGCCGGACAGCAGGAGGTTGCAGTAATCGAGACATGAGAGAATGAGGGCCTGAATAAGCAGTGATCGCCCGCTGCTGCTGCTATATTTTGAGCTAAAGGCACCGGTGCGAATGGAGCTCTGCCACTAAGCTGCCATTCACCTCCCCAACACCATGTGATCTCTCTATATGTAGTTTTTTTAAGCAGTTTTTAATATATGTAGCCATGCATAATAATGACTGCATACATCTTCCCTGTTGGCAGTAAGTCCTGGTAAATACAGGCCTGCCCACAGCTGTTATGGAGGTTTTCCCTCACACCCTAGTGTGGTGCCCTGTGTAAGGAAGGGAGTGGCTGTATGCTCTGAGTCCCTGGATAGTGACCTCAGAGATGCGCCTGCCCCCTGGAGTATAAAGGGCACAACACTGACAGTTAGTGTTGTTGTTGGTGAAGAAATAGTAACCCGAAGGTACCAAGAGGAAGAATCACTTTTGTGACCCTAGTGCAGTAACTAGCGGTAGCAGAGTGATAGATTAAGTTTGTCTACGCCACACTGTGTCCAGGGACCTGGCACAGCGGTGATCTCCCTAGGAGAAAGGGAATCCCACTTCAATACGGGAGGGCGTACCTGGCAAAGGGACATCACGGAGAGATGTGCGGCTAGAGCCGGCAGCTGCATGGGGCAGTCTGCTACATCCCTGTATTCAATAAAGATGTCCTTGAGAAAAAGAACCCCACTGTGTGAGTGTGAGATTACTCAACAGTGGATGGCACCAAGAAGGAGTTCCTCACCAGGACCATCTCCCTGCGGAAGCACAGATCCTGATGAGGTGGAGGCGCTGCACATGAAGTAAGTTGGACTCGCACCCACTACCTCAGCTACCTGTCCTGATGACATCCCCTAATAACACCAAGCGGGAGACTCAAGAGTCCTGTTACTTGCAGGTGCACCACCACACACGCCTTGTAATGGGGGACTGGTTAGACTACACGGGCCAATATGAGATTGGGTGGGTCAGGCCAGAGGGAACACCCGTTACAATTGGAGGCGCTGCTGAGATACCTGTCAACAGGACAGGCTTTTGCTAGGCACACATTAGGAAAGAGAGAAGTGTCTGCTGCCACTTTGTGCTGCGTGGGACGAGCCAGGGGTAGTCAGGGAGATGCTGGAGCTGCATGCCGCAAAGACGCCTTGGGATCCGTAAGGGGTTAGTGAGTCTGGAGCCGGGGTCTATTGCTGTTCTAGTCGCCTTGAGGTAGCGCTAGCGGGGGACGCCTAAGGGGTAAACTGGTAACTGAGAGCAGGAATTCTGGACGGGTCCGCACTAGGCTAGCCAAAAGTAGGTCGACGCCCAAAGTACTCTAGTCTCCATTCCAGATCACTTACCAAGGAGCACAGACTGGAGGAACGTGTTACAGTAGACACAGAAAGAGTGAGCCTAGCCTGAGGTAGTGCAAACACGAGTCAGATCTACATTAGGTACACAAGGTGGTGCACAAGGCATGTTTATTGTACAGATGTGGTAGCTGCCCCGCAGAGCGGAGCTCCACGTACAGAAAATCGGTGTTCAACGATCACGAGAGAACTGTCGGAATGGAGGATCTGTAGAGAACAGAAGGTCCAGGATGGCAGGGTGAGCGAACTGTCGGAATGGAGGATCTGTACAGAACAGAAGGTCCAGGATGGCAGGGTGAGCGAACCGTCAGAATGGAGGATCTGTACAGAACAGAAGGTCCAGGATGGCGGAGAGAGAGAACCACGAGAATGGAGGATCTGCATAGAGCAGAAGGTCCAGGATTGCGGTCAGACGAAGAACAAGCTACAGAAGAGACTTTTGTGAGTTTGTTGTGGAATGGCGTGAAAGCCGTGGCTACGCCGTGTTTGTCGTGTTTTTGTTCTTGGGATGATACCCCTGAGAATAATGAGCAGGACAGTGTGCTTCGATGGGAGGAACGAAATGGACTTTGTTATACCTCAATTAACAAACAGCCAGACGCTGCCTTCAATGAAAGAAAGGACAATGCTTACCAAGATGGCGGTTCCCGCTTCCCCGGGACGCCGCGTGGGCATGCTGCAAAAAGTCTTGCAACTTTGCAGTCTGCTAAATGTTGGCCAGGATTGGCGCCAACCAGAAAACTCCACCCCGCTGAGGAGTTTGGCGCGAAGGCTGGAGCCGCGCCCTCATGGACTATGACTCACTCCGCACCTGTGCTGGGTCAGCCTACAAGTCTACGAGACATCCCCCTAGTTTCAACCAGGGGGAGTGGTTTGCGGTTACACCGGATGTCGACAGAGAAAATGGGAGGAAGGGTTGCTACATCAGCCCATGCCTTTCAGTTGCGAAGAGCCATTGACCAGTATAGACCTCTGAGACGAGTGCCTCCGCTGGTAAAGATGTCTGAAGCTGCTGACAAAGTGGACCAAGGTCCTGTGATTTCCACTCACCCTTATTTGGCTCCAGGAGGCTTCCTGATAATCCGTGTGGAGGGTGTGGAGACTGTGGCGTGTCTTTGCCTGCAGTGCAGACTGCCGGGCGGAGCCGTGGGCAGCGAGGCCCGATGCCCCCACTGCGGACTGCAGTACATGTGGCCAATGACCACATTCGTACCGGTGCAGGCTGTGGGAATGGCTGGGAATGTCCCGATTCCAAGAGAAGAACAGCCGGGAGCTCTCTGGAACAAGAGTGCCAGTCCCGCAGAGTCGGAGCCCTCATTAGTGCTTCCGATAGAGAAATCCAGTCATCGAAGAGGTGATCACCGAGGAGCCCATCGCCGGTCTCCTACTGGGATGCCTCGGCCGAACTGCAAACTGGAATCCTCGGACGAGGAGTGTGCAAGGCTGGCGAGTAAGACAGTCATCCGACGAGACTGTCATACCATTGGTACGCCATGGAGGGATGAAATTCCTTGTGGTGTGGAGACGCGGAGTCGAGAGTCTCCCGTACCGCGACCTCCCGATCGCCGGAGTCCCACTGCCGTGGTGACTAGTGGATCGGAGGCGGGTCGATCAACCCCGACCCTGCGAGGTACTAAGACAGCGTGCCTGTTGCAGAACCGAAGGGAGGAAGAGCCGGAGGAGCGAGTCCAGAGCCAGACTGGATCGCGCAGCAGACGGGCGTTGCCGGATGTCCTGGTAGAGGAAGAGATCTCGATTGGGGATCCATCCCAAGATGGCGTCGCAGCACGTGCGTGTGCGGAGGTGGTTCAGGCGGACCAGGGAGGCCCCGAGTGGGAGATGGTGCCGCCTCTGAGGTCAAGCAGCGGGAAACGATCCCCTACTACCAGGGGGAACGGACGTTTGAACTGCAACCCCAGAAGTTCCGCTGTTGAAGATAAAGATGGACTTTGTGGCGACGTTAAGACAGGTATCACTGGAGAACAGGTCGAAACCCTGTCAGTACCTACTGTTCGGTCCCGTCCCCAAACCCCGTCCACACCCAAGGTTAGCCCCAAAGCCCTAGTTAAAGCCCCTGTACCCGTCACTATTTTATTTGGGTCCAGTTCCAGCTTAGGGTTGTCCGGGGAGTCACGGGGTCCTTCCGATGATCGGATTGGAAGCCTGGACTTGGGTACGTCGGATGATGGGTCGGAGGGAGGAGGGAGTATGTCTAGGCAAGTGTCGGTATCTAGCGATTGTCCTAGTGGGCTTAGTATCACAGTACGAAACACCTCTCAGTATAAAAGGGTTAATGAGAGATCTGAAGGTACATCTGGGGTGTCTTCTGGTGGGCCTGATGAGGAGTCCATAGAAGAAAGTACAGACCCTAGCTCCGAGGAACGGAAGGAGACTAGGTGGTGGGCCCCATTGTACGAGGGGTATGTACCCTGGTTCGACCGTACCCGCTTTATTTTAGAGAGGGAGGGGGTGGTTGATCACTGGTGGGCTGCCGGTGACTTTGACAACGAGTCATACCTTAGGGCCCTAAGGGTAAGGTGGGATCGGATCCAGGCAGGCCTTGTTATTCCTAAGGTGTCCGCAGGGTTGGATGATCCGGTAGAAACGGATGAGCCCCTGTCATGGGTGTTGCCCGGAGCGGCTGGGCAAGGTGGCTTGACCAGGTCGTGTCGAGCTGAACGGGCTATTGCGGCGAAGTATAGGAAGTCCCATGGGCTTGATTACCCTTACGTCCCTGAACCTCTAATGCGAGAGATAGAGGAGAATAGGGAGAGATGGCTCAAAACTGATATACAGTATTATATCGTGGAGAGAGGGGGAGCCATAAAAGGGATACAGGCTGAGCAGAGGGTAGCTCAACTGATGAGGGTATGGAAGATAGGGCGCAGTGTATATATGCATAAGGTAGTATACTGCAATGAGCGAGGAGTACCCAGAGAATACAGCGTGACTGTACATGATGCCGCGGGGCGAGAGGTGAAGAAGCCAGATCCTCGGCATTATTATTGAGTATCCAATAGAGCGGTCTGTTGTTTTCTTTAGCGCTCCCTGCTGGTCAGTGAGTGTACTAGGCTTACATTATTATGTTCATGTAATGATGTTTGCTATGTTATTTGTGTGTTCTTTTGCAGTGTTTCCTGGCGCAAGGTACACCAAATTTAGGTCCCAGCCGGGACGGTGGGTATCAACCAGGGGGAGTATGTAGCCATGCATAATAATGACTGCATACATCTTCCCTGTTGGCAGTAAGTCCTGGTAAATACAGGCCTGCCCACAGTAGTTATGGAGGTTTTCCCTCACACCCTAGTGTGGTGCCCTGTGTAAGGAAGGGAGTGGCTGTATGCTCTGAGTCCCTGGATAGTGACCTCAGAGATGCGCCTGCCCCCTGGAGTATAAAGGGCACAACACTGACAGTTAGTGTTGTTGTTGGTGAAGAAATAGTAACCCGAAGGTACCAAGAGGAAGAATCACTTTTGTGACCCTAGTGCAGTAACTAGCGGTAGCAGAGTGATAGATTAAGTTTGTCTACGCCACACTGTGTCCAGGGACCTGGCACAGCGGTGATCTCCCTAGGAGAAAGGGAATCCCACTTCAATACGGGAGGGCGTACCTGGCAAAGGGACATCACGGAGAGATGTGCGGCTAGAGCCGGCAGCTGCATGGGGCAGTCTGCTACATCCCTGTATTCAATAAAGATGTCCTTGAGAAAAAGAACCCCACTGTGTGAGTGTGAGATTACTCAACAGTGGATGGCACCAAGAAGGAGTTCCTCACCAGGACCATCTCCCTGCGGAAGCACAGATCCTGATGAGGTGGAGGCGCTGCACATGAAGTAAGTTGGACTCGCACCCACTACCTCAGCTACCTGTCCTGATGACATCCCCTAATAACACCAAGCGGGAGAGTCCTGTTACTTGCAGGTGCACCACCACACACGCCTTGTAATGGGGGACTGGTTAGACTACACGGGCCAATATGAGATTGGGTGGGTCAGGCCAGAGGGAACACCCGTTACATATATATTACAAATTAAATTTTGTTATCAGTTGTCCTATTGGGTTGTCCCTATCAAGGGATCTAGTGCCCCAGGTTTAACAATAATCTGGGGCTTAAAAATAAATATGTGACTATGAGTTTTGGAATAAGCCTATACTAGTAGGTCATAAACGTTACCAACAGGGTATCTTTTCCTTATACTCTTCTCAGCTACATAATACAAGGAATCCATTAGGGACAACTAACTAATACAGTTTAATACTGCTTTATTTTGGTGTGTTTATTATTTAGTGTGTTCTCAGTTATTAGAATTGGTCATGGATCAATTTTTGGCAATTCTATTTCTACTATTTTTAATATTATAATTAAAAGGTATTTTTTATTTTTACGCTAATCATTATACTACTTACTAGACCGTGAGTGCAGTCTTTAGGGATTCTTTTTCTTTTGTTATTTATATGCTATTCGTCCTTATTGCACCTCTGCCTATACATCTAGTTGTTAAGTTGACGCGGGACTTTCTTCCCCCACCCTTCCCCTTTTCCCATAGTATAAGGACAGGGTGGGATAATGGAAACACTTGACTGAAAAACACTCCACAATTCGAGGGCCCCAAAGAACAGGTATTTGTCTTAATTTCTAAGGAAACATTTCTCATATGTAAGATGGGTCTCTCTGTAATTTGAGATCTTGCATTGGAGGTTCCCATCGTGATATTAGTAATGATAATTTAAGGCTTTTGAAATGCAATGGAGATGTAACCTTTGTATTACTTTGTATGTAATTGAGATAGAACGTTCAAATAATGTGCACGTAAAGGGTGAGAATTTGTATTTTATACGTTAATATGTTAAGATACGTGACTCACAAATTACATTAGGTCAATCCTTGATAGAGAAGGATTTAGGAGTGCTTGTAGACAGCATGTATAACAATAGTGCTCAATGTCAGGTAGTAGCTGAAAAGACAAATATGACCTTATCTTGCATTAAACGGGGAATGGATGGAAGAGAAGTAAGCATAATTATGCCATGGTATAAAGCATTGGTAACACTACACCTTGAATATTGAATAGAATTTTGGGCACCACTCCATAAAAAAGAGATTATGGAACTAGAAAAAGTGCAGAGAAGAGCCACCAAATTAATAAAGGGGATGGAAAATCGGATTTATTAGGCGTGGCTAGCTAATTTATATTTGTTTACATTACAAAAGAGGTATATAAAAGGGGATATGATAACTATATACAAAAATATATTCAGGGTCAATACAAAGAGCATTGAGATGAAATATTGTGGGGGGAAACTCTACCCAAGTGTAACACCCCTAGCCCACCCGGCTGCATAGAAATAGGGTGTACAAGAATAACAGTGTCTTTGGTTCACTATGACAGGGTTTAGAGCTGCTCATTAGAGTGTTAGCTCAGTGGTTACCTCTTATCTCAGGGTCTTCTCTCCGTGGGGTCAGGCCAAGGCTGTAGTGAAGTGGATCAAGGCAGGAAAAATAGAAAAAGGGTGCAAGGAACTTTTCAACTAGGTGGTATTTATTATGCACAACAATTCCTTAGAGTCCATACACAAATTTTAGTGACCAGGGCATTCCGCCATAGAACAATGTATCAACATACAGCAGCAGCATGAGGACAGGTTTTTGGTGAACATAAGTGAACAGGGCATTCCGCCATAGTAACCGTCTCCTCCAGACAGGAGTTCCATGCAGGCAATATAGAACTGGGACCTCACGCCTTTCATTGAACGTGGAGTATGGAGTCACCACCTCCCACTCAAAGAGTAGCCTCTCTTGGTCCTTAGCTCAAGGACCCTACATTACAGGAAGCTCATCCCTGAAAGTTACAACAAGGCAGGTGGGTTTTCCATTTATTCTAACCTGCCTGGGACGTCCAGCTGAAGCTGTTTTGGGTGCATTCCATGGGGTCCCTCTATCTTAGAAAGATCTCCTATGCAGGGAACTCCTCTGGGGTCCCTCCTCCTGGATCAATATATTGGACTCTTCAAGATTGGGTTTCACCCCCACCCCCCAGGGTTCTCAACACTCCCCTGGGTAGGACTAGGAGTCACCCTCTTGGGTAAGACAGGACTGACTATAATTTGGAGAAATCACATATTTATATGGGAGGAGACAGCTATTCTGCCCCAGTAACTAGGCAGATTTAGATGTAGCAAGGCCCTCATCCTGTCATGTGATTCCAGCACCTTCCAGACACAAACATGTGCCTGGAAGCTGCATCAGAATTGACACACAGGGGAAACAATCTCACATGTACAGCCTTGTGACTGATTAACCCTGGCACTGCCAGCTGTTACCAGGACTAACATGCCAGGCCAGAGAAATATAGCACAAGATTAAAAGAAGGGGCCCCATATTTCAACTTCAGGTGAGGATAACTCTGCAAACTATCCAGGATTTCAGAAACTTACAAAATGTTAACCTCTACACTCCCATAGTATCTTTATTTATATAGCGCTTTACAAAATAGCATTATACAGGGAATTATAATAGAATCAATGCAAACAACTAAATCAAACAATAGGAAAGGAAATCCCTGACCCGGAGAGCTTACAAGCTAAGTGGTATGTTGGGAGACTTACAGAGACACCAGCTGAGGGAATAAGTGCAGTAGACGGCACTGCTTGGCCACAATGGTTGGTCGGAGCGACTGTGGGTGGTGGAAAGTCGCCATGAGCCTAGTCTATCGAAATGACAGGAGAGGAATTTAAAGGAGCAGTCCAAGCATTGCAGTTTATTTTTTTTTTTTTTTTTTTTTAAGCAGAGGGTCTCTTTAACTTAACCGCGTTAATTTCAACTCCGAGACTCCCTGCTTCTCGAGATACTTACCTCGGAAGGGGGTGCCGGTAGCAGCTCTGGCTGGGCTTACTTGGGTTCTCGTAATGGCGGCTTTAAATTTCCCGCACCACACGGGTCAATAGGAAGCCGTGACGTAATCCAGCGTGGCCTCCTATTGGCCTGCGTGACCGGGACATTTAAACTGAAGAGATCTCGGCACCCCGTTACGGAGGTAAGTATCTCTGGAAGCAGAGGTCTCCGGAGCTGAAAATAACGCAGTTCAGCTCCGGGGCCCCCCTGCTTCAATCCTGTTTTTTTATTTTATTTTTTCCTTAAAACGCTGCACTTGTACTGCTGCTTTCAGGAGGAGGTGAGCAGAGACTGTTCTGGGAGAAAGTGACATTATTCTAGCAGCAGAATTTTGGATAGGTTGCAAAGGAGAAAGTTGAGAGGCAGATACTGCCTTAAATAGAGATTTATAAGCCACTGGAGAATTCTGGCATTTCACACAGTGTTAGAGCTCTTTTTACCCACAACACCTTAACTACAACAATTTTTTTTAAATGCCCCTATATGCCCCCCTCTTCTCCTGCTTCTCACCCACCTGTTCCCAGGGTTGCCACCTTCTACTGAAGGCCACCCCGGACAAAAAAAACATTTTCAACTGCTCTTACCTATCAGCAGTGTCCTCCCGGCATCTTCCTTCTGCAACTCTTCTCAATATGGCCGCGCGGCGTCACATGGTGCAGCGTTTCCATGCCAACGGGACACAACGTGAAGTCACGACGTCACAGGGAATCAAGTTGCCATGGCAACGGGACATCTATGCGTCACGTGACGGCACTACGCGACGTCGTGATGTCACGTAACGTCTTGTTGTCATGTCAACAGCCATCACGTGACGCGGTTACGTTGCGTTTCCGTTGGCATGGCAACGCGGCATCTATGGCCATATTGAGTACAGTTGCAGGGGGAAGATACCAGAGCATGCCGTGTCTCTGCCCAGGGTTGCCGCCACCTGGAGGTTTACCAGGTAAACCCGGAGATACGAGGCCAAAACCCGTAGTCTCCCGGTGAAACCAGGCGTGGTGGCAACCCTGAATGTTCCCATTCTCCTCCTGTTTCTTCCTAACATGCTCCCCTCTTCTCCAGCTTATCCTCTCTACATTCTCTTTTCTCACCTGCTTCTCCCTGCACTATCTCACTTCCCCCTCCCTCACATTCTTTCCCCTCTTCTCTCTCCCCCCTTCTTCACACCACTCGTCTTTTTCACTGGTTTAGGTCATTTAGCAGCCATAGTAACCCCCTAACCTTAACCCTTACCACCTAACCTTACCCCTTACCCTAAAAAAAAACCCAAACCTTACTCCTTACCCTAAACCTCTAACCTTACCCCTTAACCTAAATAGCTTAACCCCTTACACTAAAATCCCTAAAGTTACCCCTAATGCTAACACTAATCATTTACCCTATGGGGCTCAGTCGCCCTGATGGGGAAACAATTATTTGTGATTTCCAAACCACCAAACATTTGTTTTAAGCATGGTTACATTTGCTTAAGGAGTATGTTAAATTCTTCACAACATGTTGGGGGGGGTTGGCTGGCTTTTGGTGCTTGCACTTTCAATTTGCAGTAAAAGTGCTTGCTCTTGGGCTTCATTGAAAATGTTGCCTGTCTGATAATATCTGGATGATGGGTTTGCAACACTTCCTTCCCAATTCCCCACGCAGCTTGAGTGGTTGGAGGGAAATCGCACCAGTGCTGGGAAATAAATGTCTTGAGTTTAAAGTGCCTAGCTAACCCCTTCCCTGACAACCGAAGGCAAAGGGAGGCCCTATCTGAAGAACTTTCAATCTAACTCTCCCCTAGCAGCGTCCAACACAAATTGGCTCTTTTTGGAGTCATTTAGGTAAAAAAGCACACAATCTAATAATTACAGCACAGTGCTCTATAACAGTGTAAGGGTTCACTTTTTCAGTGCCCTAATGACGTACCTGTTGCGTCATGAAGAAATTATAATTTAGCATGGCCTTCCAGTTACATCACCCGGGGAACGGTGGTGATCATTTGATCGCTGCTGAAGCATTCATATAACATAAATAATATAATATTAATAAGCATGTTCTTGTATAGCGCTGCTAGTTTTACATAGCGCTTTACAGAGACATTTTGCAGGCACAGGTCCCTGCCCTGTGGAGCTTACAATCTATGTTTTTGGTGCGTGAGGCACAGGGAGATAGTGACTTGCCCAACGTCACAAGGAGCCGACACCGGGAATTGAACCAGGTTCCTCTGCTTCAAACTCAGGGCCAGTCTTTTACTAACAGAGCCTCTCCTTCTCCCTATGACCACAAATGTTGGTGACTTTGGTGACTGGTATCTCAGACTGTCAGGTAGCACTTGTGACTATCTCTGGCGGTCCAGTGGCACTCTGATGACTGGTATCTAAGGTGGTTTGGTGGCACTGGTGACTGGTGTCTCAGGCGGTCTGGTGGCACTCTGGTGACTGGTATCTCAGGCGGTCCGGTGGCACTCTGGTGACTGGTATCTCAGGCGGCCTGGTTGCACTCTCGTGACTGGTATCTCAGGCTTTCCGGTGGCACTCTGGTGACTGGTATCTCAGGCGGTCCGGTGGCACTCTGGTGACTGGTATCTCAGGCGGTCCGGTGACACACTGGTGACTGGTATCACCGTGGCACTCTGGTGACTGGTATCTCAGGCGGTCCGGTGACACACTGGTGACTGGTATCACCGGTGGCACTCTGGTGACTGGTATCTCAGGCGGTCCGGTGGCACTCTGGTGACTGGTATCTCAGGCGGTCCAGCTCTAGAGGACCCCCTGGTTATTAAAATATAAATGTAACCTTGGGCGGATTGCCGCTTATGGCCCATTTGTTTGAGAGGGCTCACAACTTCACAGCATATTGATTAGGGACCATAGAAGGAAATGTATTCATACAACTGTTTTTAGCAGGCTAACATGTTTTTACATTGACAATCTCTCCCCCAGGTCAGAGACACGTAGGGGAAGATCCACAGAGCTTCATTAGTGACTTAATGAGACGTCAACGTTGTGTTAAGTACTAACAGGAATCTTCAAAGTTCCCTAAAGCTGGGGCCATGGTACCTTCGCCCGCGCTGAGGCGTGCGGAGGTTGTGAGGTAAGGGGGTGCTTTCCCTGGCCATGGTGGATGGGCTGTGGGGGGGGGGGGGGGGGGCGTGCCTAGGGGCGTAAAGGAGCTGGTTCGCCCTCATTGGGTGAACTGCTCACGTGACCGGCCTGTCACGCCAAGAAATCAGTTTGAACTGATTTCTCGCGCATCGCGCGCCCCCTCCCGCTTCCGAGCGCACGCCACATGGACGCGAACACTGCCTTAAGGCAGTCTGTTCACTCAGCGTGCGGACGCCTCTGCACGTCTACAGTACCCTGGCCCAGCCTAATGCTGTGTTAAGCGCTGTCATTCAGCTAAAGCAGCCTGTTGTTAACTTTAATGAATGTTTGTGTCAATGATACGCAAATGAGGTGTGAACCACCTCAGTGCATATCCATAGCAGACCTTTAAAGTTAACGTAGGACTTAACGCTTTGTCATTTTAAGTCATGGCTAAATGGCAAGCCAAATCTGTGATGTCATAATTAAAGGCAGCAATCACATAATGCAACAAGCAATCTGATTGGTGATGCCATTACCAGTCTTTTGCGGCAGCCCTGGGCCCCCCTACAAAAGGCCAGGGCTCTCACAGAAGAACAGAAGTTGAAGCAGAGGTCAAATCCGGTGGCTGAATAAAGAAGAAGTCACGAGAGACCACAGCAATTATACAGGATCGCAAGACCCAGACGATAATAAAAGTTAAATAAAACAAGTTTATTTTGGCTGGAGTTAACAGAAGCAACACAATACAGGGTTTCAGGCTTACACTCACCAAACTCAGGGTTATGGGGGGAATCCTAGCTTGCTATGTGCCACTTCGGTAAGCTTACCCAGGATGGTTTCCACACTCCCCGGGTCTCTGGTACATCGATACCGTAGGGATGCTAGTTGCGTCCTAGCAAGTTTAAAGTTCCCGTTCATCTAAATGAACGAGCCTCACTGTGGGTGTCCCGGGCAAAAACCCAAAGAGTAACACCAACTGACTAAATCCAAGAGAGTCTCTGGAATTGTGATTGGCAGGAGTTTACAGTTTCCCAGTCTCAATCTACAACATGGAAGACCGGGGGTGTTGACCAATCAGAGCACAGATGCCACGTGCCAGCCAATCAAAGAGCGAGGGTTAGCTTGTGATGGGTAGGGTGACCAGACGCCCTTGTTTACCCGGGACAGATCCTGGTGTCCCATCAATTATTTTGAAATCTTCAAAATGTCCCGGTTTTGGCGGCAGCTACAAACAAAGAAGAGGCGGGGCCAGTATCTGCAGGGGCGGCAAGTACAGAGCTGCTCTGCTATGATGAATTCAGTGAGCAACATGTAGCTGCACATTCTGCCACAGAGGGCGCCTGTGAGCATGGTTACTCCTCCTTGCAGCCTCTAATTTTACAGCTGCTTCCTGTAGGACAGTGTGTGTGTTCATGTGACGGTCAGTCTTTGTGTATGAGAATTCCCTCCTACTGTCTCTGTACGTTCTTCCTACCTACCAATTAGATTGTAAACTCCTCGGAGCAGGGACTCCTCTTCCAAAATGTTACTTTTTGTGTCTGAAGCACTTATTCCCATGACCTGTTATTTGTATTATTTGTTATTTATATGATTGTCACGTGTATTATTACTGTGAAGCGCTATATACACTAATGGCGCCATATAAATAAAGACATACATGCATACATACGTCTGTGCTGGTCAATGACTGTGTGTCTGGTGCATGCCTGTCTGTGTGTGAGTGTTGTGCAGGTCAGGGTATGTCAGCGTGTGTGTTTAGTTTTCAGTAAATGTGTGTGTGTGTGTGTGTGTGTGTGTGTGTGTGTGTGTGTGTGTGTGTGTGTGTGTGTGGTGCAGGTCAGTGTCTGTGTGTGCTTTTTAGTTTTCAGTAAATGTGCCTGTTTCCCACAAATGCATTATAGGCATCTTCTGCAAACCGGCAGCGTTGAATAAATATAAATAGCAATAATTACATTATTCTCTGACATCAACAGTTTCTAAAACACAAACACACTTCAAACACTAGAGGGCACCACTGATTTAATAACTGTATAAGCATGTAATCCATCAATACTGTATGTGTCTGTATGTATCATTTTATTTATATAGCACCACCCATTTACAACATTACTAGAGGAGGTAGATAATGTACATTACAAACAAGGGAAATAAGTGCAACAGATAAATGAGAACATAAGGCTAAAGGAGACCCTGCCCCAAATAGGTTATTCTATAATTTTGTGAGTGCATTACATGTAAAATAATAATGTGAAATATAATTGACATAAATGTATTTGAATGACACAAAGAAAAACAACCCTGACAGCCTGACACAATGTACTTTTATACAAAGCCACCATAGTATTAACAACAAAACAAACAAAGCGCACAACACTCATCGTGAAAAATTTAATAAACTGTGTTTATAAATAAGGTGTTTCAAGGTTAAGCGTACATCAAGATAGACTTAATCAGGCATAGCGAGCCACACCGTGGCAGTTACAGTTACCAACAGCCGCAACCAGGAACCGCCGGGATCTCGCCCCCCCTTCCGCACACTCGGGTCAGGTGAAGATAAGATGCAATACCGGACTATTGATATCTCTGCCACAGTCTCAATGTCCTGTACGTGACGTCAGTGCGCCCGATGGATTCAGGGGAGTAGTTGTCTCGATCCTCACATGTGGCATACGAGCTCCTTGCAGCAGACCTCACTAGGCATCCGCACGAATCAAGCAGCGTGGCGGTGTGGTCTCACGGTCCCATGTATGACGTCAGTGCGCCCGATGAGGCCCGCAGAGTATTCAAATTTGCTCTGTAGAGCAGCGTGTGACTGTCCCGCTTCAGACCTCACTGCATAACCATATAGGCTAGCGACGTCACGACACATGCGCCAAAGGGTGAAAATCAACTCAGTACTCGAAATAAACTGAGAGGCTTCACAAGTAAAAGTACACATTGGAACTTAAATTTTAAAAGGCATATAGGTTGAATGGTAACTCTCCAACACGTTTCGTAGCTCTGTAGGAAAACTTCTCAAGGAGAGAAAGATGCGTCGCACAGCATAAAAAATAGATGAAGGCTGATGTGGGA
This sequence comes from Ascaphus truei, assembly GCF_040206685.1. Taxonomy (NCBI): domain Eukaryota; kingdom Metazoa; phylum Chordata; class Amphibia; order Anura; family Ascaphidae; genus Ascaphus; species Ascaphus truei. Next base: position 74,013,597 of record NC_134488.1, on the reverse strand, counting down.
TAAAAATTAGCTTTATTTGCACAAGGTGCAAGCGAGTCCTCTTGACGCGTTTCGGCCTGGAAGGCCTTTGTCAAAAATTGTGACCAAAAACATAAATATATATCAAGATATTTGGTCACAATGACTGGTCATTTTATATGTATTTTTGTATTTTTGTGTTTTAACTTTTTCATCTGACATCTATGTTAACTAAGCGAACTTTATGTTTGACATTGAGGTGATCAATGATTGTAACACTGGACACCTGATACTCATTGTGTTGATTAATTTGAACAGCTGTCATAGGTTTGCTGGTGTATAACTGGATGTCTTGTGATGCAAGCGAATTACTCTTTTGACAAAGGCCTTCCAGGCCGAAACGCGTCAAGAGGACTCGCTTGCACCTTGTGCAAATAAAGCTCATTTTTATCCCACATCAGCCTTCATCTATTTTTTATGCTGTGCGACGCATCTTTCTCTCCTTGAGAAGTTTTCCTACATTGCTGCATCAAGCGTCTGCACGCTGAGCCCCTGCTGGTTTGCTGTTTCACTCACCGGGTCTGCCGTGACGTCATCAGGAAGCACCGTTCAGGCCGCCGGTCAGGTGACCGCCCTCCGCATCTGCGGGTATTGGGTTGGCGGTGAAGAGAGAAGATCACGAGCGGAGACACCCTGATTTCAGCCAGGAGAACCAGGCACATCACACTGGAAAGACCTGCACAGGCTCAACAAACTACCACAAGGATCTACACGTGAGTTTCCCGTGTCCCAACCTCATAGTGCTCATGGTGAGCCGGTTGGGGGGAATGATTATATATTATACCTCACTACACTAAGGTTGTGTATAGCCTGGGTCTAGAAGATCTATTTCATTTTTCACCAGCTGGACTATGTTATATTCTGAGTGCCTGGAGGGTTAATCAGATGATTCACCCGTTTGTATGATAACGTTTTGTAGCTCAAAGGGCCACTTCTTCAGGGGATAAAGACTACTGATCACTAAATCAGAGTATATACCATTCAAAACCATACGATTGGTTGATTGCTAGAAAATACCAGCAAATCACTGTGCACTAAGATAACACAGTACAGCTGAACATCAGAGCTGCACAAAAAAACATTTTAATTCAAGTATACTAAAACATCATAAAATATATTGCTAAATGTAACATAAAATGAAATAACAAATGGCAAAGATAAGGTTAATACTAACTCTGAAAGAAAGAAACAAAAATTAGTTTCAACGCAGATGATAATAAACATACATTTATAAACAAAGTCAGTACAGGGACCATATATCCACATCCTCATTTAACCCTTTAGGGGTATGAGACTCTAGCTTATAAATCCAGAAAGTTTCCTGCATAGAAAGATTTTTAATTCTGTCCCCACCTCTCCTACCTATGGGGACAGTATGAATGCCCTTAAATCTAAGGGAGGATGGGTCTTTCTTATGATATATAGAGAAATGCCGAGACAAACTATGTTTCCCATATCCATTCTTAATGTTCCTAATGTGTTCTTGGATTCGCACTTTTAGACACCTTTTAGTGCGACCCACATATTGAATATTACACGAACATTCAATCAAATAAACCACACAGGTGGTATTGCAGTTTACAAATTCTTCAATTTTAAACTCCTCATGAGTTACAGCTGATTTAAAAATGTTCCTCTCTTTATGGAGGAATTTGCAAATGGAACAATTTCCACAAGCATAATTACCTACAGATTTGTTTAATCATAACTTCTCTCTACTTGGAATAGGGGGAAAAATATCACTTGGAGCCAAAGTATTGCATCTTATCTTCACCTGACCCGAGTGTGCGGAAGGGGGGGCGAGATCCCGGCGGTTCCTGGTTGCGGCTGTTGGTAACTGCCACGGTGTGGCTCTCTATGCCTGATTAAATCTATCTTGATCTACGCTTAACCTTGAAACACCTTATTTATAAACACAGTTTATTACATTTTTCACGATGAGTGTTGTGCGCTTTGTTTGTTTTGTTGTTTGTAGATTCTAGGGTCTTGTGCTACCCTATACACAGCAGCAGACGCTCATCTACATTGGTAAACACCTAATTACTTGATGCACTTTTATCACATGGTTGGGTGTGTTTGATTTAATTATTATCACTGATACACTTTTATTAAGTTAGATTTCTTGTGCACACTTATCTGTTTTTTCTGTTTGTCCACCATAGTATTGTCTGCAACAAAGGTGCACAAACTTTTCCCCGTGCGCACCCCTGTCTGCTCTCCTCGGTGCCTCATGCCAACCCCTCCCACCCCCCTCTCGGTCCCGATGTCAAATGATGCGCAGGGTCATGCGATGTCACGTTGCCATGGTAATGTGACATCACGTGACTTGACGGCAGGTTACCATGATGACGCATCGCTAGACGGGAAGGTAAGTGTATTATAGAGGCCTCGTGCGGTCCCCCGGCATTTCATTTAAATGCCTGGGGGGAGAGCGCGGGACCTCTTTAACTGCCGCGCCCCCCAGTTTGCGCACTGCTGGTCTACAACAGTGATTTTAAACCGGGGTTCTGCGGTCACCAGGGGGGGGAGAGCTGGGACAACTCTCCCAGCTGTCTCAGGCCCGGCGGCACACCACGCAACCGTGGCTCGGCGGCACCCCAGCTCAGCTACAGCAGCCCGGTTACTGTGATCCTTCCTCTCCCTCCTGTCGCGTTGTACTTCTGGCTGACAGGAGGGAGCATCGGATCGGCGCAGCAGTGCAGGCCCCAAGGTAAGAGAGGTCTGTGTGTGCTCTCTCTCTGCTCTTTTCACGGCAGTGTTTTTTCCCACGTGCGTATGGAAGCTTCAATTTTTTTTAAATTAAACGTGTGTGTGTGTGTGTGTGTGTAGTTGTAAGTGTGTAGGTGTGTGTATGTAGAAGGGAGTGTAAGGGGGAGAGTGCGAGAATGAGCATAAGGGGGTGAGCATGACGGGGAGCCTGCAGTTCACATGCTGCTTTGCCGGATCGCAGCGGTGACGTCACCAGATCATGCGCACGCCCAGTATAATCGTAGCCTTAGGGGGAGAGGGAGCGTAACGGGGAGAGTGTGAGGGGTAGAAGAGAGAGACAGGGAAGGGGGGGAGAGACACGAGTGACAAGTGTGGGGGGGGGGGGAGACGAGAGATGGGGTGGGGAGAGAGTTGGGCTTCCCCAGAATTTTACAATCTAATTCTAGGGTTCCTGAACCAGAAAAAGGTTGAAAACCCCTGATCTACATGACTAGCCTGTGGAAAGTGTCCAATTTGGTTTTGCTGCAGGGCCCACAAAACCCTCACCTTCATCTCAAATCTGGAGGGACATCGAACATATTAGTTTCCCTGTGACTGTTGGGAGCCCTAACAATTGTTCCGTTTGTTTGTCCTTAGCTGTCTAGTGTTTCCAAAGATAATTCTACAGGAAATGGACCAAAATAGAGGTTGTGGTAGAAACATCTGTTCCGTTTATTCTCTGATTCATATCCACACACCGAGAGAAGGAATATAAGGAGTAAGAGCAAAGCAGTGGTTCAGGCTCCTCCAGCAGGGAGAAGGTTAATATTAATCTCAGCCTGCCAAGAGGAGGAGGGATATTTATGTACAAGGAAGAGGGATGAGATGTTATCTGTCCCTGGCCTATATAAAACAGATGCCAGCAGAGGTTATCTATTTGCACAAGTCTGGATTATGTTAAATCTAGACTGTGGTCTGGCGGAATTTAGGTGTAAAGCCGCCTGTCCCCCACCTTCACCCAGATTATCACGCCTGGAGTAAAATTGGGGGTCTTTGTGAGACTTTCATTTGCCGCATATAGATGCAATGGAAGAAAGGTGTTTGACTATCGGATATTTCTTTCTCTCTCACTTACAGGACAGCTAAGGTTGTACAGATGTAGCAAGATTTACTGACTCCGTGACCGTGAAAGTGTGCGTGGGCCGGAACGTGGCCGGGACGGGGCTCGATCGGAAGCCAAGAAATAAGTAAACTGTCCAGGAGGATTAACTCAGCGGGGGTTCCTGCTTCTGAATGGGACCGCTGCAGTGTTAATCCTATCAGGGCAGCCACCAGTCAGTAAGAGCTGTGCAGAGGAGTCCCAGAGAGAAGCAGTCTCTCTAGATGGGTCCCCGAGCAGCTCTTACAGCGATCCAATGGTTTATTATTTTTATTTACTATGCTGTATTGAAGCAGGAGGCCTCCGGAGGTGAACCCCATTAATTTCACCATTACTGTGTGTGGTGGGGCACTTTTTGGGGGGGAAGGGGTGGGTGATGGGGGTAGATGCCCTGGGGTGACTGATTAGGCATCCTGGGGGGTAGCGGGAGGGGTTAACCCCTTCATTACCTTAGCGGTTAGCCACTAAGGTAATGAAGGGTACCCTTCTATGTTTATGTTTGCTTAATGTTTTACTGTGTTTTTTAACTTTTGATTTTTTTCTATACTGTATTGAAGCAGGAGGTCTCCAAAGGTGAACCCCATTGATTTAAGCTCTGGGGACCCCCTGCTTTTGTAGATACAGACCTCTGTAGGATGTGCTGGTAGCCGCTCTGGCTGGGCCCACATGGTGTGGCACGGGAGCTTTAAACCCCAGCTGGAGCAGCTACCGTCACCCCCCATGGAGGTCTATATCTCTGGAAGCAATGAAATGAATGGGGTTCACTTCCAGAGACCCCCTGCTTCGCTACAGTATAGAAAAATGAAAATAATAACACATTGGAGAGCTGCTGGGGGAGGTTCCTCTATGCAGCTATTATAAACGGTCTGGCAAAAAATACTGCTTACGGGTCCCGCCGACCAACCGCACATGGGCCGCAGATTTGAGCCTGTTGGCCACCAGGGCAGTAAATGTTACTATATCTGTAAGTTCAATGTAAATGATTAAAATACAATCTTCATATTAATTACAATACATATATTAAAGCAGCAATACGGGTTAACTTATTTTCTTTTTTACATTTTATTTTGTATAACAGGATTGAAGCAGGGGGTCTCCGGAGCGGAACTGTGTTTATTTCAGCTCCGGAGACCCCCTGTTTCCAGAGATACTCACCTTCATAGTGGTGCTGGAATCCCTGCAGGCAGAGAAACTGTATTCCTTAATCTAAAGGCGCCTTAAAATGTCCCACGGGCCAATAGGAAGCCGACATCATCCGATGCGGCTTCCTATTGGTCTGCATGACCTGCACCCTTAAACTCTGCAAAGATAACGTCCTCCCCCTATGAAGGTACAGTATCTCTGGAAACAGGGTTCCCCGAAGCTGAAATGAATGGGGCTCTGCTCCAGAGACCCCCTGCTTTAAAACTGATGGAGAAATTAAATTGGGGGGTGGGAGGGGGGGAGGGGGGAAGGAGGGAGGGGGGAAAGGCCGCATGGGCTGCTCCTTTAAGAGTATATTTGATATTTTTTGTACTATGCTTTTTCTCAGATTTAGCTAATCGCACGTGCATATGTCAAATCCATACGATAATAAAAAAAAGGGTTTCTAACCAGCTGCTGATACACAGTAAGGTTATGGTGGCAATAAAACAGCCATATACCATACAAGGTACAGAAACCATAAGGGACCCATGGGTGCTCCATTCACGCATTGTCACGTCATACACTGATTAATGCAGCAGTCCAGATTCTTTTTATTATATAGCCTGAACTGGGGAGTTCCCTAGAGTTAACCCCCCCCCCCTTTCGCTCATGCCCCCCACCCGCATTGGGGGGTTTAGCAGCAATGTAGTTATGCCACTGCTGGTCCTCACCTTACTCTAGGAACTAGTGATTAGCACAGGAGGGGAAAATAATAGTATTTACTAATGTATTGTCGTGAAGTAGCTGAGGGAGCGGGTAGAAGCTACAATAAGCTACAGCCACCATTCCTGCTCCCTCTGCGCTGAGGAAAGAGGAGGCTACTTGCGCAGCCAGTGTTTGGGGGCTGCAGGTTAAGCCCCAAGGGCCGCATGCAGCCCCCGGGTAGTCTGTTCACCAAAGGTCTAAGGCTGCGACCAAGGTGGTGCTGAGTGTGCAGGCGCTCATGCGCAGTGGCGGCGCAAGCAAGCGGCAAATTCAAATTTGCGTACTTGGCAAGCAGCTAAGCGCCGCGCATGCTCAGGCGCTCACTCACACTGGCCACACACATTGCCGCAATGTTTCATTGCGGCCAGCGTGAGCGCGCACGCCCACTCAGCGCCACCCTGAACAAGGCCTAAGAGCTTACGCACAATACAGTATTGTACAGGGCAATGTGTCTATGAGCAGTTCTGTTATAAAGTTATGTCATAGGCAGCCTGCACTTGTCACATAGCAACTAGAGAAGATTGCTGAGTCACTGCTCTATTATTTGTGTGAACCTAGGGAGACTTACCCCAGAGCTTGTCTGACCATCTGCTATTATGACCAGATGGGATTGCATGCCTCGTCTACTTCACAGTGTGTGGGCGTCTCTTTCCTCCCTCTCTCACTACAGAGTAGGTTAGTTGCATCAACGTCCAAGCAGGAGACAGCAATGCTTTGCAGATAATGTATTTCTGTTCCCTCCATAAGGGAAATAGTTAATGGACTAACTGGAGGGGGAGCGGTTCTTCAGACAAGGCTGTTATTTAGATGTACTTTTCATAGAAGTAATCACTTTGATTAATGAAGCAGAATGATTACCGGTAGTAACATCAACTTCTAACTTAAACGCCACATTTTAGTTTACCAAGTCCACCAGGGCGGTTTGACAATACCCTTAATAATGGCAGTTGATATTCACAGTTGAGTGCAAATAGCCGCACGGCTATTCACAGTTGAGTGCAAATAGCCGCACAGCTATTCGCACTCAGTAGGAAATAAAATGGAAAAAAATAAACATCCTAGCCATGAATCGAACCCTGATCCACTCTGTTAATGGCCTGGAGCATTACCATTGAGCTATAAGACTTTCTGATGCTTTTGTAGTGAATAAAGGCATAGAAACCTATTGACATTACAGTGTTTATAGCAGCTCGGCTATTCGCACTCAGTTAAGTTGAGTGCAAATAGCCACACGGCTATTCGCACTCAGTAGGAAATAAAATGGAAAAAAATAAACATCCCAGCCAGGAATTGAACCCTGGTCCACTCTGTTAATGGCCTGGAGCATTAACTTAACTGAGTGCGAATAGCCGAGCTGTTATGAACACTGTAATGTCAATAGGTTTCTATGCCTTTATTCACTACAAAAGCATCAGAAAGTCTTATAGCTCAATGGTAATGCTCCAGGCCATTAACAGAGTGGATCAGGGTTCGATTCCTGGCTGGGATGTTTATTTTTTTCCATTTTATTTTCTACTAAGTGCGAATAGCCATGCGGCTATTTGCACTCAACTGTGAATATCCACTGCCCTTAATAATGAGATCCTCCCATTTTTCTTTTTTTGACAGTCGTTTAAAAATGTTTGATTTACTATAGCGAATGGTTGTCTTATTAGGCACATCTTAAGGGAACTGGTAATATGAGACACTAAAGCACTTTATCCATGGTGAGAACAAAGGTTACAACCGAACAAGACTGGTGTTAGATGTTGCATTCCCTTCTTAAAGCAGCAGTCCGCACAATTATTAGTTTTGGATGATCCATGGTCCCTCCAGTTCTGGTTGCTGGTAAAACGGACTTTACATTTTGTGTAGTTTCTGTGAAAAAAACTACAAGCATGGTTGCAAGTGCAATATTGTGTGTATATATGTGTATGTGCGTGTGTATATACAGTGTATATACAGTATAGTGCAAAGTGGCTGTAAAGGATGTAAACTGCCCTATCAATCACACAGTGCTGGGTGCAGTAATAGACAGTATTCCTGGCCAATGTCTGTGAGCAAAAGAGAGCAGCACGACTATATGACACTGAGGAGTCGTGATGTCACGGGAGAGGTATGGGGGATACAAATAAGCAGGGAGGGGCGAGTTGGAAGTCAGACCCACGAGGAGAGACAGAAGTGCGAGGACCGATGCCCAGGACAGCAGCAGAAAAGGCAGCATGGTGGCAGACTCTCGAGGTCCAGCAGGACAGCACTTACGAGAAGTCGGCGGACGAGTGTTAGGCTTCGTTCAGGGTGTCATCTGCAGGACTCGGAGGGAGGGCGTGAGGGAGGCAGTGCTGCAGTTTGCTGGGCGACATGTGTTTATCCCCCAGCAGACTTTTCAGCGTTGGGGAGGGGGCGGGGTTACACACGGCAGGGTAAGTATCCAAGTTGCAGTCATGAAATCATTCTGAAGAATGATTTCTTTGGCTGCCTTGGTCCCTGTGACGCTGCTGCAGTTCCAAAAAACGAAATTTTCGTTTATTGAAACTGTAGTCAGCTTCAATTCCTGGCTTCGGAGACAGGGCGGTTGCTACCCTGAAAACCAGTATTCAAATTGAATACTTTGTTTCTCACGGCAGCACGCACGGCAGCACGCCCTCCCTCCGAAGCCAGCACCCTGAACGAGGCCTTAGGAGTGACATTCCACGTGAGAGTCTGTGCACACAGAAGCCTGGATCTGTGAGCTGCGAAGCAAAAGAAGCACCTAGGAGGTCACTCCCACAACTCATCGGTATCCTATATTAATGTCCAGCTAATAACACCCCTCTGCACACCAGGCCTGCAACTATTGTCAGTACAGTGTATCATTTGAGCTCCTACATTGTGGCGGCACCAACAGTTGTACATTAGTTAGAACACAGGCCACTGGGACAGACCGAGTGACTCTTTGAGAAAATAGTGCAGCGACATTGTTACTGCGTTGTACATTGCGAGTGTCCTTTAATATAAATGTGTTCACCCGAATGTGAGGACCACTGTGCTTGAATTCACCACTTATAAAGCACTGATGTTCATAAGTTTCATGCTGTATTGTCTGACTCAAGTCCTGATTGGTAGCAGGCTTAAGCTATCGCTATGTGTGTAGAGATATCACAAACCATTGCACCTTCTATTGGCCCAACCCTGGGGGACACCCCAAGTTCATGCAAGTAAAAAACCCCAGCAATCATAACTTCAAAATACAGAACAAGCGGGACGGCAGCTTTAAGGGTGGGACTTAAATGAGATTCACTGTGAGAATTGGGGAAGCATGTGTGTGCGGTTCAGAGAAATGTATGTATACCTTTATTTATGTAGCACCAACAATATACACAGCACTTTACAAAATTGCAATACAAGGTCAATAAACGGCAAACAGGTAAATGACAGGAGGCAAAGGGAGACCCTGCCCCAAAGAGATTGCAGTCTAAAAACAAAGATGTTAAACTGTTAGAACTGTGTGTTATCTTGTTAACACAACACTAAAAGGAGTTTGCATGTTTGTTTAACCCCTTCATCCCTGATTTAAAGGCTGATGGGCCATGATTATCCGGTGATGAACCAAATCTTGGCATTTCTGTAAAAGGCACCTCGAATATGTGACCCCCAAGGCCTGCAATGAAAGACAAAGTGAAACTCTATGCTGTAAGTCTCGGGGGTGGAGAAGCATACGTTGCAGTCTGGGGTACTCGGTATTAAAACACATTGTAATCGCGTTTAACAAACCTGGCTATATTTTCAAAAATCATTTTCCTTTTCTATGTTTTATACTTCAACATGGCAGAGAAAAATACTGCTAGGGTTTTTGTACCAACATTTCTTTGGGGGAAAGCTGGAGCAAAAAACTGCATTCAATTTATCAGAGAGAGAAAACCTATTGCTCTGTGAGATTCCGATGCACTTATTAGCTCTTGAATTGCACCAGTTGTAAATAAATTAAACATTGGTGTATTTCAGGAGTACAACCCATAGCTTGTTTTATCTCTTAAGCTGCGTCCATAGAGGTTGGAGCAGTGCAGAACCGCGGGCGCGATCGGGAGGCGGGGGGAGGCTGAGGGAGGCGGGGCAGTGACGTCGCTGGGCCAATCGCCTGCGACGCACCATCACGGCACCGACGTCACGGCGCCGTGACGTTGATGCTGCTTTGCGCTGATTGGATGTTTTCAGCCGACAGCGCGCTGAAAAACAGCTTGGCTGTCGGCTCAAAAATCCAACTCCTCAGCACGCCTGCGGACGCTCGCGTGAGCCCACTCTAAAGACATCCTCATTGAGAATGCCGGGGCTCAGCGCGGAGCGTCCGCACGGCTCAGCGTGGCTTGTCCTTCTATGGACGTGGCCTTAGGCCTGGGACATAGTGAATTGAAGCCCGCTGAGGCGGGCTGAGGCGTCCTGAGCAGATGCACAAACCCCCTGCATCTGTCATCAACGCGGCTAAAGTTTCCCCCTCTGCATGCGCGCTGATGCGTGCGGAGGCTGAGAAAATTGGAACAGACAGAGAAGTTTCAAATTTGCCACTCGGGGAAGCGATGTGAGCGGTCACGTGACCGCTCACATCCAATGGGAGCGAGGGACTAGCCCCGCCTCCCGCTCCGCCTCCTGACACGCCTCCGCCCCGCCCCGGAGCGCACTCACTGCCTCGCCTGCAAGGACAGGAAAAAGCTAAATTTTGGAGCAGGCGAGGCAGAGCAGGAGCGCGGCTCAGCGCTGTTTAATCTTCTATGTCCCAGGCCTTAAGTATATTAAGTAAGTCATGTTGTACTGGACTGTGATCAATTAAAAAAAAAAAGCAAATCAAATTTGTGTTTTAAACATTACTGTATGTGGTGAGTGTTTGTGATATTTGAGCACATTTTGCCTTACGTTTCTTGCAACTCAATGCTTTATAGCAGGGTTAGCCAACTCCAGTCCTCAAGGGCCACCAACAGGACAGGGTTTAAGGATATCCCTGCATCAGCACACGCGGTGCAGTCAAAGGCTTAATATGTAAATTGTTTAAATATAGGCAACGCCTCTGTCATTAAGTAAGATTCACCATTACCTAGGCATCGATCTGACAAATAGTCCTATTCTAACCAGCTAGTCTAGATGGATTTCTCACTGCATAGCAGCAACCAATTTACCTACAGTAAATTGAATATACATGATCCCTCCCCCCCAAGGAGAGGATGTAGTCAGCATAACAAGCACAGGGAGTGGCAGAAAGGAGAGTATTTTTAATATCATCCAGGGATTTGTGCAGTAAGATATGACAATCCATTAATACCTTTAGGCCTGCATTTCAGGCTGGAATCTGCTGATGCAGCTTGGCGCCAGGGAGCATTACAGCTAATAGGGTTAATCTCTGAGCCGGAGCGGACTCAGGCAGGTTACCTTCATGTCCTAAAATATTTTTGCCCACTTGTCGGAAATTGTCATTTGTTATGCGCTGTCCCTAGGTTATCATGCGATATTAGTTTGAGCATTAAGCTTGCGTTTCTGCGCTGTGGTTTTCTGGTACACCTATGAAAGGTGTTGTGCTCGGAAGTTAACTATTATTGCGACCCAGATTGACCATTTTATGTTATTTGCATGATAAATACAGTACCAACTTTTACTTTTCTTCACAGAGTGTGGGCATGAGACAAGAAAATACTATGTAAGGATAGAGACAGGCGAAACAGTCCCAATCCATTCCCCGGAATCCCTCGGATTGTTTTGAACAAATCCGTCCCCCCGCCCCCACCTAAATCCGTCCCCTCACCCCCCACCTCCACCCCCCACCCCCCACCAAAATCCGTCTGTGGATTCGGTACTAGAAAATCCGAGTGGATTAATCCAAATCAGCCATTGGATATAATCCAGGTGGATTTTTAAGAATTCGAACTCAGATTCTAAATTGAATCTGAAATTCGCACCACGGATTATTAAAAATTCACACTCAGATTTTTAAAAAACTGCCAACCCATCCTCCCCCACGTGCGCCCGCCAACCCAGTCTCACCCGAGCGTGCCAACGCAGCTTCCCTCGCGCCCGGCTCCTGCCCCGGGCAGCAGCCGCGGAATTAGCTGACAGTCTCGCCCACCACCCCAGCCGCCTACCTCCCGCGCCCCTCGATCCCACCTCGCGTCTGGACTCTGAAGGGAAAGGAAGCAGCACCCACCCGGTCAAGGTCAGTCACCCAGTCACTCACTCACCCACCCAGTCAGTCACTCACCCACCCAGTCAGTTAATCACTCACCCACTCACCCAGTCACCCACCCAGTAAGTCACTCACTCACCCACCCAGTAAGTCACTCACCCACCCACCCAGTAAGTGACTCACCCACCCAGTCACCCAGTCAGTCACCCACCCAGTCAGTCAGTCACCCCCCCAGCCAGTCAGTCACCCACCCAGGCAGGCACTCACCTGTCTTTTGTTCAAAATATAAAAATAAACAGATTGCATTGTAATGTTTTCTTCCGTATTACAATAAGAAGAAAATGGTTAAGTAAAAGTTGCGCGCTAAAAAATTTTTTTTCCGTGCTATGGGTTTGGGCCTGCTCCTTTCATTTGTCATGGGCCCATGATATCTGTTGGTGACCCTGGCCACAGGAACCAAGAAGTTTTAGTGCTGGGGATCCAGAGCTTCAGCACAGGAACAGGAAGACCCAAGGTAGGCCAAACAGAGATGCATGTAGCAAGCACAGGTTACCAGGAATACAGAGATTCCAGAATTATGCTCAGCCACTTCCTGGGGGGAAGGGCTGACCCTAAATAGCATAGACAGCCAATAGGGGCAAAGCTGCAAAGAAGGCAGCATCAAGCAGACTGCAGTGTAAATCCAGAACCAGGTGATTCCAATAGCTGTTCATGGAGAGCTTTGCCTGGAACCTCTATAGCCCTGTAAGGGTGAGTTCCAGCCAAACCCAGGACCGGATCCCTTACACTCCCTTTCACTATGTCCTTCCTAATGGACTTTTCTCTCCCCCAAGCCCATGTGGCTGTGGCACTTTCTCTCCTGCCCCAGCAGGAATTCCCCATTTCCTTATACACATTTTCTATTACATGGGGTGAAAACATTTTCTGTCTATGCCTCTCTTACCTATCATTTAATAATAATGCATTACTGGAAACACATCTCCTTAAAAGCTCACATTTGAGAGTTTAACGTCATCGAGCTAATCAGTAGTGAAGATCCTGAGTAGATCTTGAGGTGGAGTACATTGTGTTTGAAATGTCTCTGTACCCCCTGAGAAAATTCCCTATTCCAAGATATCAGAGGATAATAATACTGACTACGTTCCCAGACTAGTATACAGCGTATGCCATCCTCCTTTTCCTCTTTCTCATCATCAGGATCCTGCTCTTGTCCCATCCCGACCAATGACACCACACGTGCGACATAATCCAGTAATGACTGAAAGAACTGCGTGGGAATTCTTGCAATTTATTACAGAGAATATCACACATACTAAATTGAGCTCTATGACTGGTGGTGGTTCATGGCAACACCCTATTCAGTGTACAGTATGCTGGATGTTATGCTGTGGAGAATGATTATAGTGCACGTGGTGTTAAGGACGTTGAGTCTGACGTGGAACAAGCAGTTCTGTTGCCACCGAAGGAGTCATAATCTGACAATCCTCCAAATGCTAATCCTTTATCCAATCCTGCAGCTGTTCAATAGAAAAGGCCTACACTAGAATATACGTTTTATATGGTAGAAAAGGAGGAAGGGCAGAAGTCGGAAGCAGGTGCTGATGATGTCGCCGATAGCAGAATGAGCAAATCTGGCTGCAGATTCTCGAATGTTAACAGTGGGAAGAAAGTCATGTCAACGGTGCAAGGGTCTAACTTCCCCTCACCAGACAGTTATAAGTCTTACAGGTCATTCTGCAATACCTCTGCAACAATGTAAAGCTGCTCTAAAAACACTACTCCTTCAATACATGTATACAATACTAGCTGATATACCCGGCATTGCCCGTGATGTAATGTTCTCTCTCCCCCATCCTCCCTCTGAACTCCCTTCCCCCCCTCTTCACAGCTGTTCAGAGCTGCGCCCCCCTCCCCCCACTGTTCACAGCTCCGATTCCCCCCCATTCAATGCTTTGTTTCCCCCCCCGTTTACAGTTCCGTCCCCCCCCCCTTTTCACAGCTCCGTGCCCCCCCCCCGTGTGTTTGGCAGCTGAGCTGACTGAGGGAGGAACTGTGTGTCAGTCAGTCAGTGCGTGTGTGTCAGTCAGTCAGTGAGTGTGTGTGTCAGTCAGTCAGTGAGTGTGTGTGTCAGTCAGTGTGTGTGTGTGTCAGTGAGTGAGTGTGTGTGTCAGTGAGTGAGTGTGTGTGTCAGTGAGTGAGTGTGTGTGTCAGTCAGTCAGTGAGTGTGTGTCAGTTAGTCAGAGTCAGTCAGTGTCAGTCAGTCAGTCAGTCAGTCAGTGTGTGTCAGTCAGTATGTATTTATGTGTGGGCTTCCCCCCTTCTCTCCTGACTCCCTCCCCACCCCCCTTTTCCTGGCTCCCTCTCCCCCCCTCTCTCCTGACTCCCTCTCCCCCCCCCCTCTCCTGACTCCCCCCCTGTCTCCTGACTCCCTCCCCCCCCTGCTGACTGGCGGTGGCGCGCTAGTGTCGGCGGCGAGTGGACAGGTGAGGCGCTGCTGAGGGGGGGGGGGGCTCAGAGGCAGCTGCAGTGGTGTTGTCCTTCCCCTTCCCCCCCCCCTACATCTGTGTCGGCAGCGGGTGGGGAGGAGGTGAGGCGCTTCTGAGAGAAAGTGGGGGGTGGTGGGGCAGAGGCGGGTGTCGTCGTCGGCGGTGGTTCCCCCTCCCCATGCGGAGCTGTGTCAGCGGCGGGTGGGGAGGTGAGGTGCTGCTGAGAAACGGTGTGGTGGGGGAGAGGCGGCTGGAGGCGGCGGCGGTTCCTCCCCCCCACCTGCGGAGCTGTGTTGGCGGTGGGTGGGGAGGTGAGACGCTACTGAGAAACGGTGTGGTGGGGGAAAGGCGGCTGGAGGCGGCTGGAGGCGGCGGCGGTTCCCCTCCCCCCCCCGCGCGCGGAGTTGTGTCGGCGGCGACACTACCCGCATGCTGCTGCTGGCCGGGGCTCAGGTGAGCTCGGTGGATTCCCTGGGGGGAGGTGAGCTGGGAGGGTGATGGGGGGGGAGCCGGCGGGGAGTTGAGCTGGGTGAAGAGGAGAGAGTGTGTGAGTGTGTGTGTGTGTGTGTGTCAGTTGGGTGAGGCCGAGGGGGAAGGTGAGCTGCGGGTGAGGAGAAGAAGAGAGTGGCAGTTGGGTGACGTCATAGAGCCACCAATCTGATTGGCCAGAGGCTGAGGACCAATCAGATTCACCACATCTAGCACCAACCTCACAAATTTCAATTCTATATATTAAAATGAGCACACTGATGACAGTTGTTAAGTAGGTGGTCAAATGCTGCACTGGATATACGGCTAGTCGCTAAAGCTGTAGTGTTTTGCATTTGTGGAGCATGGGCTGATGCAATGTGCAATAACATGTTGAAATGTCTCAGAATTAATACTTTACCACCAATATATCCCCAAAATCATAGAGGCAACTAACATTCAAGGTCGGGCATAGTAACTAACTATCCCGTAGTTTGAATATATAAAAAAGGAGAAAGGTCCGTTTTACCAGATACTGTATGTGCTACAAAACTGATAATAAGAATCCGTTTAGGAACCAACAATCTATTTCCGTGTGTGACATACACACATACGCACAGATGTCACACATACATACGCACAGATGTCACACATACATACGCACAGATGTCACCTGGTCTGCTCAACAATTCGCAAAGTACTATTCACCACTGGCTATCCCCTCGTATAGTAACATGATATACTTCAGGGGCCGCATGTGAGCTTTCTGCTCTTGAGAGAGGTCGCAGTGGGGACCGAAAGGTTGAGTCAATACATTTCACTTTTTTTGCATATACAGTAGGAGAGCCTGTCCCTTTTTTCCTTTTTCTGTATCTTTTTGGACAGTATGCACCCTCCCTTACCCCTATTTTGCTTTGTGTGTGCCCTGTTTCTGCTTTTATATGTATGTATGTATCTATATATATATAGCATATAAAAATATTACTTGTGAGCACATTCACATGTCTTAGACAGGTCTGCAACCCTGCTTTTCGCCATTATCTATCTATCTATTTATCTATCTATATCTATATCTTTATCTATATCTATATACACACAGACAGATTCCCTGGGGCCCAGGACTAGAGCTTTGCAAATCCCCCCCACCCCCCCCACCCTCCCATGTTGGTGGCCTTGCGAGCCCTTCCCTTTCACAGTTCACACCTATATGTCTCTCCCCCATTTTCTCTCACTCTTCCCCCCCCCCTTCCTCACTCTCCCCCTCCTTCTCCTTCACCCCTTCTCTTCTCTCTCCCCCCCCCCCTTAAGCACAAGTTAAGGATGTACTGCGTTAAACTCCTGAACTATATTATACTGTATGTAATTAGTAGGGATACGTAAATAGTTAAGAAAAGGATCTGCATGATTTATATTTGGGTGTTGTGGAGGTTACTACTGTAGGTATTCTCAAGCAGAAATCCAACTGATCCTCCTGGTAGAGAAGTGGGAAATACAGCTCTGTACTGCACATAGCTATTTGTGCTTTTGTGATCATCATTCAGACACACATCACAAATAATTTTACAAAGGATTTTCTATAGCTCACTCCATCAATAGTAGAGCTGTCCTCTGTTTCAATGCAATTACAGAAACATTTCTGCAGGAAGTGTTTTTTTTTTTGTTTGTTTGTTTTTTAATCTGAAAATACAATACTGTATAAATTAAAAAAACATTGGCTATGTCTCTGGACTTCAGCTGTTCTAAGACAAGCAATGCTCTTTACCATTAAACTAGGTACGTGGGTATTATATTACAAGACAGATTGAGACAAATGATAATGCATATGTTAGTAAAGTGCTGGGACGGTGGGGAGGGAATAGATCATTACCTTGACTAAGGAAGGATGAGAAACTTATGTATGAAGCCAAATCTGTTTTTATGAGGAGTACTGTAAAATAACCCAATGTTAGACTATAATGTGTCGCTGTAAATGACTAGGTTGCTTCTACATTTTGTATGGATGAAGCTAGAGAAGGAATGTGGTCCATAATTAATCTCCTAATTGCAGAGAAACTAGTTCAAATCCTACATCTACCACCAACTCGATAGACAAGTGACCTGTTGTCGGTGACCTTTTTGCCGATATATAGATTGGAAACTCTTTGGGTATAGGTTGTTTCATCGTGTGCAGCAGCACCAGGCGATATTTTCTGCACTATATAAAGCAACATAATGGTAATAATAGCTATGTTACAATGGAGCTCAGCTTTAACTCGGATGAATTAGAAATTGTGCAGGTTGTGGAAATCTGAATTGCTGCAAAATTACACAAGGGACCGATCTTGCAACACCTGTGACACTAATACACAAAAGCCATGTTATTACATAATCTCCCTGGAACCCAATTGACTACATTTATCACTAGTACATTTGTAAACCATCTGTAATGCTACTGGAACGCCTACATTCCTCTCGCCGGCCACAGGATGGAAGTAGAGTCCTTGATCATCAATACAAACCAGTAGAATTTAAATTTTATTTTTTTTAAGTAATTTACTTTTTTTTTTGGTACAAATATTTTATTGAATAGGCAGGAAGATAAATAATATAACATAACATTGATTCAAGTGTCAAGGTGCAGGTACCCTTACAGTGAGTTTAACAGAATTGGGATACTTTGACATTTATATAACAGCGTGCCATCCTTTCAACATATATAACAGGGGGAATAACATTCTTCCCATCTGTAAGCGGAATCAGACTAGTCCCAACCAGTGGGGTTCGTTACTGCAGTATGATGGGACAGAAAGTTAGGGGGGGAAGAGAACAGAAATAGAAGGGAAGGAGAAAGAGAAGAGAGGAAAGGGGGAGGGGGGTGACGGGAGAATGGGGAGGAGGGAGAGGGGGGACCCTCCATGACTACCAGGTCCAGCGACTCCAGTTTACGGGACTGGAGCACCCACCGTTCGATCAGCGGAGCGTCTTGCTTTGTTGCGCCCTTTATTTTAGTTACTGGGGAGCTTTTGCGAAGACCCTAGCTTGGGCCCGGTCCCTGATCTATCCATGGATCCCATGTCTTATATAAGTAATTTACTTTAAGGACCATTGCTCTGGTCTTTTCTTGTGGGAAGTGTTAATATATACTCAATTTGATCCCACCTCTTTCACAGATTGATCTCTGCGTCTAGAAGCAGTGGCACCTCTTTCTATGTGATTGTGTAATAAATGTCAGCTGCGTTATTGGCGCGTCAAGTTGAATCAGCAAGCCACAACCATAGAAAAGACCAGCCTTTGTAGTATGATCCTCTGCCAGCATTTCTAGGATTTGGATAGACAAGGAAGAATGCACTATGTAAGGAGATGAAAGCAAATGATATTTGCATGCACTTATATGCACAGTAAACAAATATATTTTCTCAAATGAATATATTTCATTCTTGACTCCTTTGAGTAGTCAGAGTAAGTGAATACATAAAAGGCACAAATAGCAAGCACATAACATAACCTGCATTTCCTGTAAATCATACTTGGTTTGGCCGCAAAAAGTGTGTTTAGAAGAGTCACATGTTCTCATAGTTGCTAAGTTCTGGCTAGTGCCTCCTATCCTGTCTCCTCCCGTATCTGAGAGCTGCTCTCACTCGCGCTAAAAGGCTGGGGCCATGGTACTGCAGACCGTGCGGAGGTGTCCGAACGCTGAGCGAACAGACTGCCCTAGGGCAGTGTTCGCATGCGGGCGCATCCGCGCGGAAGCCGGAGGGGGCACTCGTTGCGTGAGAAATCAGTTGAACTGATTTCTCAGCGCGACAGGTCATGTGAGCGGTTCGCCCAATGAGGCGCACACAACGGCGGCAATACATTTGTTTTCACGCAGCGTCGCTGTCACCGGCACTATAAGCACAGCCTTACACATGAAAGCTGATTGGCTGGAAATGAAAACTTGGCAAGGTGCCAAGAAATTGGCCATTACTGAATGAATAATGCCTGGAATTTTGACCAGTCAGAGAGCAGGGATTTCAATCTTGCCCTGAATTTTACACATTTAAGCCTATAATTAAGTAATAATCCCCTCAGAACAGGGCATTACTGGCCAATAATGCCCTGGCTGGAAGAGTTGAAGGCCCGAGGCGAAGCCGAGGGACTTTAACCCAGCCAGGGCATTATTGGCCAGTAATGCCCTGTTCTGAGGGGATTATTACTATTATAGGCTAAATGTAGGCTTATTTCATAAATAGACACTTTTGTATAGTTAAATAGATTTTTTTATTAAAATAAAATGGTAAATACATGAAACCACCTCTATATACTCTTACACTGCAGATATCTATAACCACACACTGCCGCCCCCTCTGTGTACACACACACACACACACACAGCAGCTCAACACACACAAACTGCTGCTACACACACACACACACACAACAGCACACCACACACAACACAGCACCTCTACACACACAGGCACACACACACACACACAACACAGCACCTCCTCTACACTCACAACACAGCAGCTCTACACACACAAACTCTGCTGCTACACACACATGCTACACCCATAAACACTGCTGCTGACACTGACAAACACACACACACACACTGGAGCTCTATACACACACAGTAGCTCTATACACACACACACACACACACACACATCAGCTCTACACACACACAAACTGCTGCTACACATACAACAGCACAACACACACACACACACACACACTGCAGCCACAATCAAAAATGCAACCACTTACTAAACTTTGCACTCTCCCCCCCACCTCTACACACAACACAGCACAACACAGCACCTCTACACCCCCCTCCCGCCCCACACACACACACACACACAACACTGCACCTCTATACACAACACAGCACCTCTACACACACAACATACACACACACACAACACTGCACCTCTATACACAACACAGCACTATACACACACACTGCTGCTAAACGCACATTCTACACCCATAAACACTGCTGCTGACACTGACACACACACACATAGCACCTCTACACAGATATACAACACAACAGCACAGCACACACACACTGCTACTGACACACACACACAAACTGCAGCCACACAGAAACTGCAGACAGCCACTTACTTCTTTGCAGACTCTCTCTCTCCCCCCCAATTCAATTGAATCTGCTCAGAAAATCTCAGCCAGCTCGGGAGGGGGAGGAGTCAACCCGTGGCTGATACTTCCTGACCAATCCCCTGCCCTGTTTCAGAGCTGTTACTTCATTCTAACCAATCCCCTGCCCTGTCTCAGCTGTTCTGAAATCTGATTGGCTGGAAATAAACACATTGAAAACTGCACTTTGCAAGCTGCTAAAATTCCGGGCATTACTGATTGGATAATGCCCGGAATTTTAACCAATCAGAGAGCAGGGTTTTCAATAATGCCCGGAATTTTACTGCTTTAGCCTATAAGCTCTCACAGCCTAGGTCTTGTGATTGTACCATGATATCTCGTATCTGGTTGAAATCTTGTTCTATTATATCTGATAGCTGAATAAGGTCTGCTTTCATGATGCAGTCTATATCAGCAGTGCGCAAACTTTTTGAGCTGCGGCCCCCTTCCTGGGAGCCGCAGCGTTCGCGCCCCCCCCTCTCCCGATGGCTCGACGTCAAATGACGTCGCGGGTCATGTGACGTCACGTGACCCCAACGCGTCATACAACGTGCATTGCCATGGTCGCCGAAGACCCGGCTGGCAGCAGGTGAGTTAAAGAGGCCTCACGCCTCCCCTGGCATTTAATTTAAATACCGTAGGGAAGAGCGTGGGGCCTCTGTAACCGCCCGCGCCCCCCTACAAATTCTCCCGCCCCTCCTAGGGGGCACGCCCCCCAGTTTACGCACCGCTGCTCTATATGGTGAAGGTCATGTTTTGTGCTTTCACAGCGAGGGGAGGGGAAAGCTCATGGGAGTTTGGTACCTGAGATGGCATTGGTGGTAGAGGACTTTTGTTAATGTGATCATAAAGTTTCACAGTTGTATGATTTCCCCCCCCCCCTTTTTTTGTAGATTCTTTATATCTTTTTTTCATTGTCATAAACAGTTGTTTGTCACACGTGTTCATATTTGTCTTAACTCTCTGTGTCCAGGACATACTTGAAAACGAGAGGTAACTCTCAATGTATTACTTCCTGGTAAAATATTTTATAAATAAATAAATAATATGCATGTAACATTTTTCAAATTATAGCCCTTTCGATCATACACTGTTATTACTAGGGAGTATATAATTATAATGACACGATCACAGCCTTAATTAAAAATATACAAACATCGAAATGAAACACAAAATCACAATACCAGTGTTGCATAAATATATTGACTATTTAAACTTTAAGATTATTGTCCCTTCCGTTGTGGCTGCTATGACCCTCAGGCGTCCATTACCCTATTCTAAGTTGTAACCGTCCTAGTTTGAATGGTACCTAGATGTATATTATTTGATGTTCCACTTCTTGCTTCTAGTGAACTGTTTCCTCTGATCTGATCTTACCCAGTTTCAAGCTCGTAGTATTAAATACTTTTACTCGCCCATATTTGTCATGTAAGCTTACCTTCCGTATATTCAGACCAGGGAGACCATATGTCTTCTATTTTTGATGTGGTATCTTCAATTATACATGAGAGCTTTTCCATCTTCATTACTTCCCAGACCCTGTAAATCCATTGATACTGTGTTGTGACTGACACGGCAACGCGGCATCAAATGACGCAGCGGGGTCATTTGGCGCAGGGAATGGATGTAAAGGGGGCGCGAGCTGCTAAAGTTTGCGCACCCCTGCGGTAGAGAATACTCTGACATGTTTCGAGCTGTCAGCGTGTAACGAGTGTTCACCACAAGCAGGACAGGACCGCGAGGCTGAAGTGGGGATAGTGATATACACCGACCTACAAACGCGTCCGGAGTGCAGAGTGGAGGTTGTGTAGCCGGGTCAGGGTAGCAGAGGTCAGAATAGTCGTGATACTCACTGTGGTCTGGGATTGGTCATTGTGCGTAGCAGGAGTCCAAGAGAAGAGAAGGTGGGAGTCCAAATACAAGCTGAGGTCAGGGGTCAGAGAAGGCAGCGGTCCAGGTACAAGCTGAGATCAAAGGTAAGGCTTTGGTCCCGCTGCGGCCGGCGGCGCGCGCGGCCGCACAGCCGCGGACCACCAGCTGCTTGCCTCTGTTCTTGAGGTCCCCGCTGGCTCCTTCCGGCGTGGCTGACTGCGTGCTGTGACGCGTCAGTCAGCCGGAGCTACAAGGAGCTTGTGATTTCGGCGAGTGCCGCGTCACGTGGCATGCAAGGTAACCAATCACGGATTGGATCCCAGCAGCCAATCCAATTTCCCCCCCCCACCTGCTCCGATCCCCCTGTTCCATTCACACCCCCGTTCCATTCACCCCCCTGCTCCGATTAACCCCCTCAGCTCCGATCCCCCTTCCGATTTCCCTCCTGCTCTGATCCCCCTCCGATTCACCCCCCCGTGTGTATTTGTGTGTGTGTGAGTGCCTGTGTGTGTGAGTGCCTGTGAGTGTGTGAGAGTGCCTGTGTGTGAGGGTGCCTGTGTGTGTGTGTGTGAGTGCCTGTGAGCCTGTGAGTGTGTGAGAGTGCCTGTGTGTGAGAGTGCCTGTGTGTGAGGGTGCCTGTGTGTGTGTGAGGGTGCGTGTGTGTGTGTGAGGGTGCGTGTGTGTGTGTGTGTGTGTGTGTGTGCGTGTGTGTGTGTGTGTGTGTGTGTCTGTGAGTGTGTGAGGGTGCCTGTGTGTGTGAGGTTGCCTGTGTGTCTGAGGGTGCCGAGGGGCGGAGCGGGCCGAGGGTGCCATGGGGCTGAGGGAGCCGAGGGTGCTGAGGGTGCCGAGGGGCGGCTGCAGTGCTGCACTGTGGGGCGGTACCGCCCCCTCACGTCATGGCCACGCCCCCCACCTGTTTTGGCCACGCCCCCTCCACCCCCGCGCCGGAAAAAAATTCACTGCAGATCGCGGTGCAGTGAATTGCACGCGCCGCCGGCAAGCAAGGCGGCCGTGCGGGCACGTGCAGCGGGGCCTTAGCCCTACAGAGAATCAAGGCAGAATGCAAGAGCAACAACAGGGCAGCAGGATGCTGAGGCAAGCACTTGAAACATAAACAAAGTTTATGCTCAGCCAATTTGCCTAGGGGCTGGCTGAGCATATAAGGAGCAATGAATCATGTGACAAAAAAAAAAGAGGTTGGGGCGCTCCCTATTTGTATAGGCTTGTGATGTTGCCTGTGTGGTAGTGTGTAACCAAAGAAAGGGTAGTGTATACTTGCCCTTGTTGTTTTCTGCAGCTGGACCAGTAGAGAAGATAAAGCCCAGAATCTTCTTGTAGTTGCAGTGGAGGTGGAGGGTTGGTCAGCGCACGGGATTTTGCTCAAACGTAGAGATAAGAGGATAGGAAGATATGGAACACGGTATTAGTGTTTTAGTAATCGAACGGTACAATACAGCAAAATCCCGTGCGCTGACCAAGCAATGAATCATCACAGGTAGACTGTGTACTGATAGGCAGGGGCAGGGGGTATCACAGCTGGGGAGTAATGAAGGGAATTAACCCCTCGTGTGTCCCTGGTAATGCGGCACCGGTTAGCTTTGTGAGGAACGTCTTCCGTTGCGTAACTGGAAGCTGTGAGGGGGCGGAGCCTTGGTCCGGTCCTGGAAATGCTGCGCTTGCGCGAGAAGCATCACCCACGACATCACGGGGGCAGGGCCTAAGGCCGATCCATTAGGTGTCCCCCCCGACTGACAACACGACTCCTGTGCACGCCCTCAGAGTGAGGCGCTTCACCGCGCACGTCACGGGACATATCACAGAGGCGGGGCCGAGGTACAATCCTCACACGCCATTGTCAAAGGGTGACCGTCCTCCCTGTAGTGATGATATTTATAGCGGTTCCTACTCCAGCAGTTTCACTTCCTGTGTCCCAAAGTAACTGAACCCAAATCAATGGGGAAACAAACAAGCCACACGGGAATCAGGAAAGCGCCACCACTGGAGGGAGGTCCGCCATTGCAATAATATGCACAAAGAAATAATAAAAGGCACAAGAAACAAGCAATGCATGCAAATATTATAACCCAGACACGGCTATGTTGACAATCCGCCTGCCAGGCAAGCTACCGCTGCTGTGGGTGCATGGTTCAATACTTCCCCACCTCAGTACCGGGGTCCTGTCTTGCTCGTGGGCAGCGCAAGCGTTACAATACTACTATTATTATAATATTTGTGCTTCAGCCACAGAAAATGATTTTTCTGTTTTGCATCATTCGTAAATTAAATTCATCTCTAACAAAATTACCTTGTCCACTGAACGTTTATGGGTTGCCTCTTATAGTTTAGCAGCTCCTGGGCCTCGGATATTGATCAGTCTCCATTTCCAACTAGCACACTCTCAGGTCCAGAGAGGAGAGGTATTTTTTAATCTCTGCCACTTTGTGTTTTATTATTTGTTTTATGTCCATACGGGGGCTCGTAATATCATCCTTGGTTGCCAGGATGGCCCTTGTGGCAAGCTCTGCCTCATCTTCTACCATTTCCCTCCCTCTTTCATGTGAGTTCCAAGAAGAGCAAGATGGTGCCCCAGTCTCGTCTCTGATATTCGGGAAAAATGGGTAAGTTCAGTATTTTTCTATTTGGTGAGCATCCCGGGCATTTATGATATCTTAGGATTTTGTTTTTGGTGAGAGTTGTCATCTTTAAATCATAAATATCTATATTTTTACCCCCCTGCAAGCACGGAGCTCTGGGTCTAAGCAGCCATTTTGTCTGCTGCGAGCCATACCCCATGATTCCCCTTTTATATCTCAAATTTGTTATTGGTTTTCAACTTTGGGGTACAGAATAAAGAATGACAAGGGGTAAATCATAATACCACAACATTAAGAACCAAAATTTGGAAACATACATGTGTGGGTGCAGGTAGTAACCTGGGTACCTCACCCCCTTTTCATTCGTATTTTATTAGTATTTTCCACATATGGGATACAGAACATGATTCCCCTTTTAATGGTACGAGTTAGTAGAAGAAGTTCTCAGTTTATATGGTTTAAAGGTTAAAGGATGTCTCGCTTAGTAGTACACCCCTATTTGGAGAAGATATTCATGTTATTATTTTATGCAAATTATAATGCACATACTATTTGCTGCTTTTAGCATTGTCTACATGTATTTGTTCTTTCATGCAACAATACATTCTGATAGGAGGATTTTTGAACTCACTGTTATTTACACGTAAGAATAAATTAGACTTCAATGTTAACAAATTAATAATTCAAGGAAATAAAGTTAAATGGAGAAACATTTTTTACTTTGCTATGAAAGAATCTGAATATCAAAAACTGAGCTGCTTTCACAAGAAATATGAATCAAGCTCTGTGACTGAGGACTCATTTAACAATTACCTTGATTGTGTCACCCTTCGTGATTACAAATGCAAAATCCCACTGGTACCAGCGTGGTGTCAGTTTCAGCAACACAATGGCCTTTATGTTCTCACACAGTACCATGATATACATGTGCACAGCTTAGTCTCAGCACGCACAGTCAAACCGCCTATTTTCCCGAACTAAGGTTTGTATTGGTTTGTGCTACAGAATTGGAAAAAAATTTTTTTTTAAAGCTTGCAATATTGAAGTAGTTTAGCCTGTGTTGACTTTAAAGTCTGGTTTATTTCAGACTGTATTCTGATACATTGTGTGTTTTACCACAATGCCAACGATCTGTACCATTTCTGTTGGTAATATTCAATATTAAAGTGATATATGTGCTGACTCCCCATATTTAAAAATGGGGCGCGTTCTTCAGACCAGGTTCCAAAAGCCATAGTGGGGGAGATATTAGAGCAAATGCAACAGTATTATACTATTATTATTTCTGTCTTTGGCTTGCATGTATGATATTAATATATACTGTTCTCTTTGTTTTTAACATTGCAGTTCCTGTGTAAAACACCCCATGTATATTGGAGAATGTGCAATGTGCATGGTGACAGCATAGAGCACAGCTGCCTTGGTAACACAGACAGAACAACACTTTCAGCAGCTATGGTTCAAGTCCCAGCTGAGGCACTTATTTCTTTCTCTCTTCTGTTTGTACATATGCACTTTCTTCAGTTCATGCCTAGTGAGAGCTTCTTTTTAATAATACACTTTAATCACAGGTAGTATTTATTCACATTAACTAATCTTTCATTCGTACGCCATTGCCTTTTGTCTTCAGGTGCATAAGAATGTATAGCTTATCATCAGGTTTTTTTTAAATATATATATAGGGAGTAGAGTTAACTCAATTTTCCTTTCACTTCTGGTTTATTTATGATAACTAAAAGCCCCCTTATCGAGTTATTCCTTGGTTGATTTAATAATGTTCCAGTCATTTCCTTATCATCTTCACTACTTGTACTTACTGCAGGGTCCACATTTACCTACCAGAGTCTAAAATACAGCTTGGCACATGCTACAGGCATACCCCGCATTAACATACGCAATGGGTCCACAGCATGTATGTAAAGCGAAATTGTACTTAAAGTGAAGCACTACCTTTTTTCCACTTATCGATGCATGTACTGTAATCGTCATATACGTGCTTAACTGATGTAAATAATGCATTTGTAACAGACTCTATAGTCTCTCCGCTTGCGCACAGCTTCGGTACAGGTAGGGAGCCGGTATTTCTGTTCAGTACGGGCTGACAGGCGCATGCGCGAGCTGCCATTTGCATATTGGGCAATATGTCCTTACTCGCGAGTGTACTTAAAGTGAGTGTTCTTAAACCAGGGTATGCCTGTACTTCACAAAGTAAGCACATTACAAATATTGCAGGACTCCATTAAAATAGCTTAAATGTCTGCATATAATATATGGTTATGTTTCATGATATTAAATTGCAAGATAAACTTCCAAGTACAATTTGCTTTACATGTTGTACAGACATTTATTATAGAACTGTACCTTTCTTATGCTCCATTGTAACCACAATTGTTTTCTACAATGCTGACAATATATTTATAAAATGTTTTACTAGGAAGTAATACATTGAGAGTTACCTCTCGTTTTCAAGTATTTCCTGGGCATAGCGTTAAGATGACAAATAATACATGGTTACAAAAACATAGTTACATTAAGTGAACAGGGTATACATTATATACAAGACATTGCATGCACAGTTAGAGATGATATATATTATAGGCGTATGTAGCAGTTACAGACCAGATTAAAATGTGAGACAGCTTTAGTTTTGAACGAACTTAGACTGGTGGTGGCTGTGAGAGTCTCCGGTAGATTGTTCCAGTTTTGGGGTGCACGGTAAGAGAAGGAGGAGCGGCCGGATACTTTGCTGAACTTTGGGACCATGATCAGTCTTTTGAATTCAGATCTCAGATGATAAGTGCTGCATGTGGTAGAGGTGAAGAGCTTGTTCAGATAGATGGGTAGCTTGCCCATAAAGTATTTGAAGGCAAGAAAGGAGAGATGAACTTTGCGCCTAGACTCAAGTGATGAACAATCTAGTTCTTTGATCATTTCGCAGTGATGTGTGTTGTAGTTGCTTTGGAGAACAAAACGGCATATTGAATTGTAGAGGGTATCAAGTTTGTTAAGGTGGGTTTGGGGTGCCGAGCTGTATACTATGTCCCCATAGTAAATAATTGGCAATAGCATCTGCTGTGCGATACGCTTTCTGACCAGCAGACTTAGGGAGGATTTGTTCCTGTAAAGTACACCTAGTTTGCATGTCAGGGTATCAATGTGCATCCCAAATGTTAATTGGGAATCAACCCATATGCCCAAGTATTTAAAACTAGTAACAAGAGTTAGGGTGGTGTTAGCGTTGGTTCTGATCTGGAGCTCAGTCATTGGAAGATTTAAACATTTAGCCTGGGTCCCAAATACCATTGTTACAGTCTTGTCAGTGTTTAAAAATAGTTTGTTTTGGGAAATCCAAATTTCAAGTCTCAAAAAGTCAGATTGAATGATGTTTTCAAGGTCGAAGAAGCTAGGGCTGTGTGCATATAAGATTGTGTCATCTGCATACATGTGTATTGAGGCTTCCTTACAAGCTGTGGGAAGATCATTGATGAACACTGATAAGAGCAGGGGTCCCAGAACAGAGCCTTGCGGGACACCACAGGTGATATCCAAGGGGTTGGAGTTGGAGCCTGAGATAGACACATGTTGGGATCTACGTGATAGGTAGGAATTAAACCAGTTTAAAGCATGCTTCCCTATTCCAGAGCACTGGAGTTTAAGAAAGATAACATGATCAACAGTATCAAAAGCCTTTGCAAAATCTAGGAATATTGCACCAGTGAGTTGTCCCAGTTCCATTCCACACTGGATTTCATTACAAACTTTTAGCAGGGTAGTTACCGTGGAGTGTTTGGGGCGAAAACCAGATTGGAATTGGCTAGGGAAATTTGTCTTGGTATAGTACTCGCTTAATTGGGAGTGAACACATTTTTCCATGACTTTGGATAGTATTGGGAGAAGAGAGATTGGCCTGTAGTTGGAGACAGTGTTTTTTGCCCCCTCTTTTGAAGATTGGGACAAGTCTGGCAGTTTTCCAGGTTTTAGGGATATGGCCAGCAGACAGAATAGAGTTGACTATGGAAGCAATTGGTTTGGCAATGGCTGGGGCACCACGTCTTAGGAACTTAGATTGCAGTGTCAGGTCCATATTGGCTGCTTAGTTTTCATTTGAGGAGCGCTTGTGTAATCTTCTTTTTGGATACTGGGACAAATTAAAAATTGTGAGCAGTGTTGGGAGAGGGTGGGGCTATAGGGGTAATCATTGAATGCATTTGCAATGTCAGTGGGATTTGTCAGAGTAATATCCTGCTTAGTGATATTACTTGGTTGCTGATAGCTAGAAGGCTGGAATATATTGTTGATAACCTTCCAGAAGTTAGCTGGGTTTGATGTATTCTGGTGAAGATTGTCAGAGTTATATTGTGCTTTTGCGTGACTTGTTTGACTTGTGCACATATTCCGCAGGCATCTGTAGTAATTAAGATCCTTTGTAGTGCCAATTACTTTGTAGCTTTCCCACAAGGCATCCCTGAAATGGTAGAGAGCTATATGGTCAGTTGTAACTCACGGAAGGTGGGCACCCGTACTCTTATTCTGCGTAGTGGAGCATGGATATCATAGAGTTTTAAGAACTCGGATTGGAAATAGTCGAGCGCAGAATCAGGGTCGGGAATTAAGTTGATTCTTTACCAGGGGCAGTTGGTAAGGTCAGCCAGAAACTGTTGTGGATTAAAGTTTCTAAATGTTCTAGTGAGGAGAACTTTAGGGCTAGATTGGGGTGGTTTCATTTTCCTTACATAGTACACTATTGCATGGTCACTGAAAATGTCCAGAAGGATACCAGAGGATTGGATTCTGATGGGATTTGAGAGAAACAAGTCTAGCAAGGAATGGTTGTGAGATTTCAGGTTTGTCCGTGTGGGTTGGGAAATGAGTTGCGTTAGGTTAAGGGACTTGAGTTGTGTCTGGATTTTGTGGTTTTGAGGGTCAGGCCAATTTTAGTTGAAATCCCCAAGAACTAGCAGCTCACTCTTCTCATTCAGAGAGGAAATGGAGCCAAGAAACTTGGTGATATCAGTCAGGGACTGTAGAGGGGCTTTAGGGGGGCAGTAGATGCCAGCAACCAAGACGGACGTAGAAAAGGGGAGGCAGATTTTGCCAACTAGGATTTCAAAAGAGGGTTGGCTTGGGGGGCAATTTAACAGTGTAATTTGTACGGTGTCTGCAATATAAAATAACTCCCCTCCTCCTCTCTTTGACCTATCTCTCCTAGAAATGGCGTATCCCTGAATGGCGATATTTGCATCAAGGGTTTTAGGGTTAGCTATGTTTCTGTAAGAACAATGGCTTTGGGTTTATGCATAAGGCACCATGCCTTTAGTTCATCCAGTTTCGGCAGCAGGCTCCGGATATTTATATGGGCGACAGATAGACCTTTTTGGAATTTGATGGGGTATTCTCAGGGGTATGGGACAGAGTTGAAAAGGGAGGGCCTGGGTTAAGTTCAATATCACCTGCTAAAGAGAGTAATACTATGAGTAGAAATTTGAGTAATTGTTTGCAAGTTGTAAATTTGTGATGACTTCTCCACCAACATTTAGTAGATAGTGAAAGGCTTTTGAGTAATCCAGGGTGTATGGTAATGTTGGGTGTGGGCCAGGAGGGAGGAGTTTGTGGTGGATAGAGAGACTAACATTTCCATGAGGCCACAAGAAAGAACAAAGTTGAGATACATACTAGGTTCATTTTCACAGAGGTAAGTAATGTTGCATGAAGCTGTTGTGAGCCAAGTGAGTGTGTGCAGACTAAACAGCAGAGGTGTGCCTTTCCCTGTCAAAACATTTTGCAGCATTGCAATGCTATGGCCTATTCAGGGTTTGCAGAGGGTTGAGGGGGTGAGGCCGGGGGTTGAGGGAGTGGTGAGGGGGCAGTTTTTTGCAATCAGTGTTGGGAGAGGCAGCATTAAAATAAAGGTGGGGGGGTAAAAGTGTAGGCTAACAAGCATGGGATCATAGTGTGGTCAGAGTAGCTCACCGTTTGTTGTCTTGTGTAGAAGAGTTTGCAGAAGATGCAGTCCCCAGTCCACCTCTAGTCAAACTATAGTCTAACTATATATTATCACTTAAAGATGATCACTTAAGATGCCAATGCTAACCCTGCCAATGCTTCCCTTAAACTATGTGAGGTTGAACAGTGTTTCTTACTAGCACATTCCATAATATCTGAAAATACAACGGTGGTAATTAGAGCACAAGGATATAAAGTTGTCCAAGGTCACTCAGTGGGCTGCAGGTGGAGATAAAATGTGAACCAATGAGCTTATGAGAAACGCCATCAAATACAGAAAGAAATCTCTAATATACTGATCCAAGGTGCTTATATCACAAAGCAATACTTTCTACTGCTCAGCTAGTGTGCTGGATGTTGTCACTGTTTAGAATGTTAAGCTATCAGCACAACATATAGCACTATAAAGCAGGGGTGCGCAAACTTCCTGCGCTGTGCCCCCCCCCCCCCACCCGCCTGATCTCCGTTGTCGCACCCCCTGCAGTGTCAAATGATGTTGCGTTGCCATGGAGACGCATGGACTGAAGCGGGTAAGTAAATTACAGAGGCCTTGCGCTCTCAGTGTGTGGCCTCAGTAAACGCCACGTCCCCCCTCCCTCAAAGTCTTGCGCCCCCCCGGTTTGCGCACCGCTGCTATAAAGCATGATACCCGCCACATTATGTATGGACCACTATAGAATGAATTAGCCTAGCAGCAACAGTAACACAATTTAGAGTTGGTCCCTTCAAACATGGAGCCAGTAAGCATATCAATCTGTCGTAAAGGCTCATCCATAACATAGCCATTTACTTATGCATTGCTGAGAAAAAAGGTGCTAGCCAACTATGTAACATCAGTGAACATATCAATGTATATTCTCTCCATGTTTGCCACGGTATATCTGAATGTTATCTGTGGAATCATTCGTTGATTTCTTGAGCAATTCAATGTCCCTTGTGGAGTTGCCTCATCTCTAAGGTACCAGTTGTTTGTTATTTTACTTTGCATGATGATGCAATATGTTCTGTGAGAGGGCTTCACACGGTTTCATTGCTTTGCTGGTTACACAATAAGCCGATGCTTGTTGAAAGGCTGGTGGGTATTTATCGCTGCTTTTTCCCATGTTGAGTGTGGGTTGGTACAGGGAATGATACAAACATCAAAGGCGAGTTAAAATGTCATTTTTGGATGGCATGATATGTTGTGTTAGTAAAGAAACTTAAATCTGCAATAGTCTTTACGTATTTACATAGTAGCTGGCACATTGTACACAATATTCTTACACCTGCCATTGTTGCCCAATTATTATAATCAATAAACATTAGGAAAACACTTTTACATACCGACTGGCCTAAGCAGCAAAAACGGATCGCCACGAACAGCATTAATGATATGATCTATTGCTTGGATAACTGTTTGTTCTTCAGGTCATTGTTCAAGCCCTTAGACTTGTGTTCCACTTGCAGATATCTGGGAAATAAGATAATTTGGTGTGTTCACAGGCATCTCTCCCGAGCACCAAAATTGGAAAACTGTATTCTAAGGCAGGGGTGCGCAAACTGGGGGCGCAAGATTTTCTAGGGAGGGCGCGGCTGTTACAGAGGCCCTGCGCCCTTCCCCAAGGCATTTAAATGAAGTGCCGGGGGAGGCGTGAGGCCTCTGTAACATCCCTTACCTGCTGTCAGCCGGGTCTTCGGCGACGTAACGCCATGGCAACGCACGTCAAATGCCGCTGCGGGGTGACGTCTCATGACCCGCGGCTTCATTTGATGCATGGTCGTAGGAGCGGGGGGTGGGGGGTGCGAACACTGGGGCTGTGAGGCAGGGGGGGCGCAGGTCAAAAACTTTGCGCACCCCTGCTCCAAGGCAATGGGAGTGTTACTGTTACAGCTGTGTTTTGGCATCGCTTCATCTAAAGAGAGGCTTTTACTATTTACTCCGCTGCTGAGAACTCTAACACTGCGCAAACTGGGGGGGAGGGGGGCGGCGGCGGTTACAGAGGCCCTGCGCTTCCACGAAGGCATTTAAATTAAATGCCGGGTATCACGCGAGGCCTCTGTAACTTTATTTACCTTAACTTTCCAGCGACGCATCGCCATGGCAACCTGCGGGGTAACGTGACATCACATTTGACGCCGGAGCCGAGCGGGTGGGGGGGGGGGGGGAGGGTGAGAGCAGGGAGAAGAATTTGCGCACCCCTGCTCTAACAAATGCTGACTATTGGCTATATTCGCTCTCCTCCCACATTTGTTCAAATGAGATCTAAAAGGTGGTTAACTTGTGAGTGCCACTGATAGGTACCTTTGCTCTCCTCCAACCTCCCTTCTCTGAAGGTCACCTAAGTGCTGAATTCCTTTGTTATCCTCTGTCTTTTTTTCTTAGAAGCAGCCCACATCCTAAGGGACAACTCAGCAAACAGAGTCATAAAAACGTATCTCAGATCATTTATACCAAATTCACGTTTAGTAATCAGTTTCATTTCATTGCTGCATAGTCGTTTAACTGATCAGTAGCCAATCAAAAATGCATATTAACTACTCTTCCTGTCTCTGATTTCATAGAGCATGGAAATATATGTGATTTCATTCGAGCAAGAGGAGGAAAGATGATCATGAAGCAGAGGAAAAGGGATTTGTAAATAAGAGCAGTCAAACTCTTCCAAACCATATTTCAGGTCATTAAAAAGCAACAGCAGGAAAGCAAAGACAATTGTTTCAGGGACAGGTAATCACTGGTGTAGGGTAGATGATGTGTGAATTCTGGATTATGTTTTGGTAGGAAGTAAGATCTGCAGAACTGGGTTTACCTTGTCGTGGTAGCTGGATTCTCACTTTTTGCCTCAAATCTATAACATTGGCATGTATTAAAATATATTATAGAGGTAAATAAGGATTTTAATCAGTTAGTGTTTAGGACCTGCAATATTATGGTCATGCCTTGAAAGTGCCTCGCAGGCTTATACGTTTTGGCCAAAGGGCTAACTAAATTACCCTTTTTTTCAAGAGATATATAGGTATTTCACTGTGTATTTTTGTCACATTGGATGTTGCTCTGGACTTCTTTGTTTCTTGTTTCATGTATTAAAATATAAATACTGTAATTCTATAAAACTGCAACACTGGGGAAACACTGTTATCAGTGTCACACTAAGGGGCTTATTCACTAAACTTCGATAAGTGCATTAATGCACTGTAAATGCCCTTTTAGTGCGATATTGCATGTGTAGGTATTCACAAAGCTTCGATAACAGGGCACTATCGCACTAAAACGTCTTTTTAGCGAGCTATAATACTCTGGCTGTAACAAGTAGTGCGGAAGCTGAAAAAAAGGCCCAAACTCGCATGTTTTGCAAGTAACTTCTATTCACTAAACTCTGATATGCATATCGTACTATAACAATGTGCATTATTTTCTTGCCAGCAAACTTTTTTTTATAGTGCGTTAAGAAAATGCAAACTCGCTCGGCAATGCACTAAACTTATTGAAGTTTAGTGAATAGGCCCCAATGATTCCAAACTGCAGTGCCCATCACATGATGCATTATCTGCAATGAATAAGGTTCTTAGTTGTTCCCCTCTCTTCTGTTCAGTCTAACAGGCAGCAACACCAGATTGGGCACTGCTTTTTGGCATTATTGTAGGTGCCAGTGTGTGATTGGCATATCCTCACAACCTAATATGTGTTGGGTATACAGGTTTAGCATATAATCTGAGAGGCTTGTACTGATTGACCAGAATTGAACATTTGGTCACGGCCATCTCATCATGACCAAGACTGGCTACAGAGGGACCCTTTGCCGCAGTCGCTCTTCTGCTGGACACTCAGCCACCAGTCGCTTCTCAAATAAAGCTAAGTTTATTTAAGGCATTTTAGTGTTTAGGGTAGGGGGTTACGGGTAGTGGTTTTAGGCTAAGGGGTTAGGTTTTTAGGGTAGGGAATTAGGGTAACGGGTTTAAGATAAAGGGCTTCGGGTAAGGGGTTTAAAGGTAAGGGCTTTTAGGTTATTCGGTTAAGGTTTTTAGGGTAGGGGGTAGTGTGTAATGGGTGCTCACCACAGACTTGCCTGAACCACGAGGCGGGGATATAGATACACTGACCTGGCAGTATAGGGATTCAGCCGGTTCGTGCGAACCTGTACCTAAAATTCCCTCCGTTTTCCGAATCGGTGGGAGAGAGCAGAGGCGCTGGGCAGCTTGCTCCATCGTGAATGGCTGCATAACACAGCAGCAGCAAATCAGGAGGAGGTGGCAGGAGCCTTGGGGTGGGGCCAAAGAACGGAGAAAAAGCGTGCAGTAGAGAGGGGTGAGGCTGTGTTCTGTGTGTCTGTGTCCTGTGTAGTTTAAGACAAAAAAGACACAGCGCACAACGCTCATAGTGCATAAAACAATATAATAAAATGTACAATGGAGTAGGGTGAGTAATGTGCGTACATCAAAATAAATAATCATATGCAGTTAGGGATAATGTTACCCAACGCCTCAGGAAACCGGAAGGAGTATCCTCACAAGGGTTTAGGCGCTGATGTCTCGGATGCAGGATCCTATTGGTAAGTAGGTAAGTCGAACGCCTCTAATAAGTTCTTTTTCCCCAGAGCACGAGTCCAAAACTACTGCTGCCACTTGCAGTTCTTTGCCAGAGCACAGCTCCACACCGGCCGGGTTCTCTCACTCCCCTCTGTGCAGAAGCACTTCCGGGTCGATGACGTCACCGCGGGGGGGAGCGCTGGTAATGGCGCCGTTCAAACTCGATCAGCTCAGGTGGTGGGGTAGTAAATTAGAGGTAGAGCTCTTGACCAGTCATCCAACGCGTTTCGAAACCCGTGGGTTTCTTCATCAGGGAAGGGTCCCTCTATTTTCCCTACTTACCAATAGGATCCTGCATCCGAGACATCAGCGCCTAAACCCTTGTGAGGATACTCCTTCCGGTTTCCTGAGGCGTTGGGTAACATTATCCCTAACTGCATATGATTATTTATTTTGATGTACGCACATTACTCACCCTACTCCATTGTACATTTTATTATATTGTTTTATGCACTATGAGCGTTGTGCGCTGTGTCTTTTTTGTCTTTATCTGTTAGTGTAGGGGGTTTTTGAGCCCCTCCTCCATCGCAGCTGCAGACGCTCCGCTCAAGGTTATGTTTCTTTAACCCTAATCATCACGTCACATAATTAGTTAGCTGCGCACTTTATTTTCTTTTCACATATCTTTGTCCTGTGTAGTTTGCCTGTGTCTGTGTCCTGTGTAGTTTGCCTGTGTCTGTGTCCTGTGTAGTTTGCCTGTGCCTGTGTCCTGTGTAGTTTGCCTGTGTCCTGTGTAGTTTGCCTGTGTCTGTGTCCTGTGTAGTTTGCCTGTGTCTGTGTCCTGTGTAGTTTGCCTGTGTCTGTGTCCTGTGTAGTTTGCCTGTGTCCTGTGTAGTTTGCCTGTGTCTGTGTCCTGTGTAGTTTGTCTGTGTCCTGTGTAGTTTGCCTGTGTCCATTTGTAATTGCACTGGTTGCAGGCTGCACTTATTTCCACTGGTTCCCCTTGGTCTCTCTAACCCCCCTTGTCTCTCTGCTCCCCCACCCTGGTCTCTGCACCCCCCCCCCTGGTCTCTCACCCTTGTGAGATGTGAGGGGCTGGGAGAGATGTGAGAGGGGGGTCAGGGAGAGATCTGATTGGGGCTGGGGGGGAGGGGCTGGGAGAGATGTGAGGGGGCTGGGGGAGAGGCTTGGAGAGATGTGAGGGGGGGTCAGGGAGAGATGTGAGAGGGGTAGGGCGGAGCTGGGAGAGATGTGAGGGGGTCTCTCTCCCCCGGTCTCTCTCTCTCCCCCGTCTCTCTCCCCCGTCTCTCTCCCCCGTCTCTCTCCCTGTCTCTCTCTGTCTCTTCCCGTCTCTCTCTCTCTCCCCCGTCTCTCTCTCTCCCCCGTTTCTCTCTTTCTCTCCCCCCATCTCTCTTTCTCTCCCTCCAGCCCCCACCCTCTTTCCTCCCCCCCCCCCCACCCCTCTCCGTGAGAAAGAACCTGTTGATAAAAATTTTGAATCCCACCATTGCGACCTGAGGCCACGAAGTAGCATCCGAAATGCAGATGCATGGCCGTGGTACACGGGGTTGGAGAGGTGAGCGTTGTAGGGGTTAGATAGCCGAGGTCGAGAGTAGGAGGAGGCAGCATAGTGATATCCGTAGCAGAGTTGGAGGGCAGGAGACAGGCGGTAGTCTGTGTTTGTAGCAAGGGTCTTGGTGTAACTGCAAGGTAAGAAAGATGGCAAGAAATAACAGCGTGCTTGTGACCAGCACACGTCACATGAAACAACTGTTATGCTCAGCCAAATTACAGGTGCAAAGGCTGAGCATATAAAGGGTGATTCAGCCAATCCGGGAACTGCTGGTCGGCAGAGGCTGAAAGTGAAACCAGAGTGCTGATTCGTTGCTGTGCAGAGTGCACCCAGCAGGAGCTGATGAGGAAACCTGCAGCAAGTCAGAATCAAACTCTGGAGCGGAGCTTGCACCCGAGCCTCACGTAGTGTTAGTATTAGGGATTAAGATGATGGTTTTTTAGGGTAAGGTGTAAGGTTAGGGGTTTGCCTTGGAGGAAAGCAGTTGGTGGAGAGATGTCCCGGCGGCAATGTAAGTGGTGGTTAAACGCTGGTGGAGATTTGGTGGCGGTAAAACGACCGTGACCAATGTCCTAGACCTCTGATTTACATGGTATCAAGAGCAGACATTACATTTCTGTCCTGCCACACCCTCTTCTCAAATTCTCTTATGCCATCTGCATTTGAGCTTTTAAAGCAGCAGTCCAAGCTGCCGTTTAACCCTTTAATATGTGCATCAATGCAATACACACAATGATAAGTAATTAACTAAATTGACAATGGATCCGTTCTCCTGTGATCAATCGTCGAAGATTCGGCTCGGGGGTTCACTAAATGGCTGTCAGTGCAGCAGAAGAGGACCAAAGATGCCAAGTTCTGTGGGGAAGATCATGTGACCAGGCAGTCACTAGATACAATTGGTGCACTGCTAGAGAAAGAGCAGGCCTCAAAAGGGGTGTGCCAGAGCCTGTTTCAGAAGAGGAAGTGACTTTGTAAATGGTTGCTATAAAAACAAAAAAATGCTTGTTACATTATAACATCAACTAACCATGTTGTTTTTCTAACCAATCATTGGTTTCAATATTTTATATATAATTCTATTAATTATTTTATAAATTAATAAATGAAATGCTGGATACTATTATACAATGTATATATGGATACAGTCTGTTTTGGTGTAACTATGGGCTAGCATAACAGCTCACACTCCAATTAGGAGAAGATGCCCCCAATTTGACCATTGTAATCTGAATTCAGCGAACATATGAAATAATATATATTTTTTGTCCTGTTGTTGGTATGTTTGTAATATATACATTATTACTGATTGTGTTTAATTATTGTAGAAGCCCAGCGATTTTTTGCTAATATTACGCATATTCCAATGTAGTAATGTGCATGTGCAGACAGGTGCCCAAGTGAATTGGATTAAGGGATTGAAAGGACTAATTTTAAGAATGGACACAGCTCTATAGCCATATCATACCACTGAGGAAGAGAGATCTACTCTCGAAACGCGTAGGGTGTTTCCAACTAACTCTTCTCAGCCCAATTGTGTCCAGCATATTGAGCTGAGACCCTAGACAGTCTTCAGCTGATTGGAGAATACCGGAAGCGGAATCTTCCCCCTCTTGCGAGATCTGGGAGAGAGAGTGGAGACAGAAGTCACACGCCATGGATGCGGACAAAGTACTGCTCCCGTCGGATGCTACAAGTATTTTCTCATAGTACAAAACTGATTTTTTGTTTTTTAAACACACACGTATGATATTGCTTGATCTGCAGCTTTAACCTGTTGTCGAATGTCTTCTATCCAATTGTCACTTCACATGTTTTTTGTTTTTTTTTGGGGTCCTCTTTATTATTATTTGTAACTGAAAGGGAAAACATTAACAGGCACACTGATTAACCTTGGTTTGATCCTGCGCAGAAATTCACGTGAGCTGGAGGGAACAGGTCCAGATATTTATTTACTACTAATCACCATGATGCCTTGCTATTTGACATCTTCAGAACTTAAACATGCAGACATAAAGAATCCAACATTATATCTAAAACAGCCACTGCTCATTTGCATGACACTACCCAGAATCCTTTGTGTTGTATGCTATGTGACAATAGGGTGAATGAATCAGGTTGATATGCAAAATCTTTCAA
This sequence comes from Ascaphus truei, assembly GCF_040206685.1. Classification (NCBI taxonomy): domain Eukaryota; kingdom Metazoa; phylum Chordata; class Amphibia; order Anura; family Ascaphidae; genus Ascaphus; species Ascaphus truei. Next base: position 73,974,959 of record NC_134488.1, on the reverse strand, counting down.
TTGTTTTCTGTCTAACCTACTGCACAACACCAAAACATTTTGGCACCTGTATGTTATATTTTGCTACACCCTCACTGAAACTTCCCTTACCAGAAAAGTTAGTCATTGTGTTGTTCTTAACGACAACACAACAGTGTGTCACTTGGGATTTCCCTCTCCTGTATCCACAGTTACCTTGTTTATGGTTAATTGGAGGCAAGGGAGAGAAGAGATAAGAGAGAGGTTTTGTTTTAGAGCCAATTACAATTTCCATTGTGGAGCATTAACGCATTACGTTGTTATTATTTTCATAGAGCACTGAAAGTGTGTGTAATGTAATACAATACACCTTTTGGTATCTGGGGTACATGGAGATAGTGTGACTTGCTCAAGGTCATTCTAAATTGATACTGACCTTGAACTGGTGTCCTTGTCATCTAGTTGCTGCTGTCCCTAAGTGATTTACTTGGATCCTTTCTGGACAACTGGTCAGAAAAGAAAAGCACTACTCCAGAACATTTAGAAGACACACAAGGTAGTCCCACTTCTTTATTATATACAAACCCATACTTCCACTCACTTTTTAGAGAAAATGAGAGGTTTAATTAAAAATGGAATCTTATCCATTGTGATAAATTGAATAACCTTAGTAAAATACAGTACACCATATTTTCCCCTGTTGTTTACATTTTAGGACCTTATGAATTGACCACAAAATCTACTCTTTTTATGGTTCTTTAACCATTGGGTCAATACAGGGAGGAAAGTGCACTAACAATAATAATTACAAGAAGAACTGCCATGGGTGCACCATTGTCCTGTTTTGCCATGGATATTACCCAAATAAAGATGCAGCGGAAGGTTTAAATAAAGTAATTATTAGAACATAATCAAACTAGGCTTTGCACTATAATAAATATTTTATTTTAACCTCCCACATGAATCTCTGCTTTGTGTTGACTTTGCCCACTGGCAAAAAGGCTGTGTGTTAAAATATATATTGTACTATCAGAATGTACCTGCACAATGTAGATCGATGACCTCCAAAGACAAACAGCAAAGTGAAAAACAACTAGTGAGACCAGTCCAGTCCTCAGAAGATGCTGCTCGGAATAATCAAATACCAATGGATGCCAACCAAGCATGCGTCTATTATCAAGTAATGGGCTGAAGGGCCATATATACTAAGTGGTGTTAAGCCATAAGGCAGCTTACAACCCCTCGATTTCAGTGGGTGTAAAGGTGCCTTCCAACTTACCCCTGCTTAGTGAGTCAGGGCCATGATGTTTAGCTTATACAAGACGTCCTGCTGAAAGCTTGATCCATAAGATGTTTCAGCATACAACACACCACTAGGACACCATTCACTGGGGCACACATTCATTTCTTGCAGCAGGTCAGGTGTGACTAGTTATTTTAATTTACAGTTTAATTAAAAACAAGTAACTTTAACCGCATAGAAATGCTTTATCATTATAAAGAGTATCATGTTCATTTCTCTCCAAGTTTACCGTGTTCTAACATTAGAATATGTATTCACCACCACACAAAATCAGTTTTATTTTTGCGAACATTTGTTGTCTCTGAATTTCTAGAGACTGTAAATAAAAACATTGGCCCACAGCTTTGTGCATGTGGTGTAGTTTATTATTGGGATGGTCGTGTCGTTGTTTTTTGACAAATGAAGGCAAGGGAAGAATAATATTTGCTTGGCAACAAACACCTCTTTCAACACGCAACAATGGTCTATCTCTGAAATGCAGCGTATGTCACAGTCACGGACTGTATACTAAATATTTTTTTCCTAGTATAAATAAAATCTTTCGCTGGCTGAGTTATCCATGTGGGAGTCTCTGGATGTGTTATGAATGTCCATACCCTGAAGATGCAGTTAGTTTATATTTGTCTCTGTTTTCGTACCTGCATTCGGTATATTGGATGACACATAGTACATAGTTACATAGTTACATAGTAGATGAGGTTGATAAAAGACATACGTCCATCAAGTTCAACCTATGCTAAATTTAGACAACAGATACTATATCCTATACTGTATCTATACTTACTTATTGATCCAGAGGAAGGCAAACAAAACTCCAGTGACATATCATCCAATGATATCTCATAAGATGAAAAATAAATTCCTTCTTGACTCCAATTATTGGCAATCGGATTATTCCCTGGATCAACATCCTTCCCATGTTTACTTATTTGGTATATCCCTATATACATTTCCTTTCTAAAAAGATGTCCAACATTTTTTTGAACAAATCTATTGTATCTGCCATCAGTCTCCATGGGTAATGAATTCCACATTTTAACTGCCCTTACTGTACAGAACCCTTTCCTTTGTTGCTGGTGAAATCTCCTTTCCTCCAACCTTAAGGGATGACCCCGAGTCCTTTGTACTGCCCATGGGATGAATAGTTATTTTGAAAGCTCCTTGTACAGTCCCCTAATATATTTGTATATAGTTATCATATCCCCTCTTAAATGCCTCTTTTCTTTATTTAGTAACTTTTCTTAATTTAGACACAGAGGAGGTATAGCACTGCCAGGAACATTGCCAGCTCGAGCAGGCTGTCTGGAGAAGAATACATTTTATTTTATAGGTTTGAAATACATTAAGGTGGTATATTTATGAAAGTCTCCCGAGCTGTAAAACTGCACCACATTTATCATAAGCCTGACTCTGAACTCCTCCAATCCCCCCACTTGGGCACAGAGGGTCTGGTTACCTTGTGTGACCCCTTTCGCATTGAGGGGCAGTATGCATGGTATGGCAATATTTCTTCCACAGTAACGTCTGCTTTACATCCTAATGGGATACCTCTATGAAAAGCAGATGTCTCAGAGGGACATCCTTTGAGGTCAAAGTCTTGAGAAATATGTGATTTGTAAAATTTCTCAATGCATCCATAACTTTCCGATCTTTTGCAGTATTGTATGAGTAACGAATTGCAAACAATGACACAATTAGAAAAAGCTACAAAATAAAAAATAAAGTGCCACATGCAGTTACAGCTAAAGTTACAAAACGGCATCTGATACTTCGGCGTACTAATGCTGCATTTTAATATTTCTTTGAATATTACTAGTGCCACAGTATATTTCTGCAAAATGAATGTAGGTATATCATATGTATATGTACAATGTACAAACAGAATCCTTGCACTATAATAAGGCTGCACGTATAGTGCCCGCGAAGGCGACGCGTGACGTTACTCATCGCCGTCGCTGCTAGCGAAAGTTGTATTTCGCTTTGCGGTGGCGTCGCGGGCGACCAGGCCATTTATTGGTTCAGGGGTTGTCACATGAGGTGACAGCCCCTGAAAAATCAAATATTGCCAGCTTCAAAAAATCGCTCTGTCGCCCCGTCGCTTTGTCGCCGTCGCACTTATAAGCGCACACGGCGGCGGCAACAATGCATTTGTTTTCAGGCGACGTCGCTGGCACTATAAGCGCGGCCTAAAGAATTATCTCAGCATCCCTGCAGGCCCCTCAAATACTGACCAATTCACAGATACAGATGGGGTACCAGCAGTCCCAATGGCGAAATTGTGCTAAAGTGACAATCTTTAAAAAAAAAAAAGTATTCGCTTTTTTCCATTTTCATTGGTTACATGCATTGTAGATCACATACAATATTACTACAGTAGGTCCTCGTTATTCGTTGTTTTATTTTCCGATGGACGGCATATCCAACACATCAGAATGCTATCATATGGGGGCCGTTTTCCGACACTGGAACGCCTTATTCGATGCTCACCGCCGCTGATTAACATGGGATTCACTTTACGATGCTTTCACTATCCGGCTCTAATTTCTGCAACGGATTCCGTTGGATAACCAATGACCGCCTGTCCATGTTCCTTTCTTAGCCCCCTTTTGTTTCTACTAAGACAGTACTATTACAGTCAACTTTGTAAAATATTTGCTGTGGTTTCTAATATGCTAGTCCCACCAATGTGAAGTTTTATATACGGTATATATATATATATATACATATATATCTTTGAATAAAAATAACACATGTGGGTAAATTTGCATGTCTAAAACAAGTCTGTTTTTCTCCATTATTTCTTAGCATACCATGCTTCCACTGCAGGGGATTCTGGGTAATGACCTGCAAATGAGAACTCACCATGTGTCACTCCTTACTTCTTGTCCATTTTTAAATGGACCTCTATAATGTATGACTGCCATATCTTTGAATAACTCGACGCAGACACAAAAGGCAAGGGAATGGTGGGGAGGGGGGCAGTGGGAGTGACCATCTATAACAAACATTTCTGTGTCAACCCTGGACCTATAACTTTTTGTCTCAAATTGGTTAACCGATATGCCTCTGCAATGCAACTCATTTGTTAATCCGTTATTGATTCTTTAAACCAGGGTAGAAGGGCCAGCAGCTTATTGTAAAGTAATTTCACCTCCATGCAAAAAAATATTATTATATTTCAACATTTTGCAGGCATTTATAAGATCTGTACCACATATAATACATTACCTTAACTCGGGGGGGTGCAAACTGGGGGGGCGCGAGATTTTCTGGGCGGTGGATCAGCGCTAACTGATGCCTCGCGCTCTTACCCACAACATTTAAATTAAATCCCGGGGGAAAGCGTGAGGCCTCTGTAAGTCCCTTACCTTGTCACATGACGTTGTGACGTCAGAAAACGCTGGAGAAAAGGTAAGGGGGGGAGAAAAGGTAAGGGGGGGCACAAGCAGGGTGGGAGAGCAGGCAGGGAGGAAAATGTCAGTGTGAAAAACTGCACGTGGCTGCATAAGGAAATATGTATGAAAGTATGGAGTATGAAATTAGCAGGAGCAGAGTGTCTAAGGGTCACATCGAGGCCCTTTGTGGGCCGCAAGTTAACACACCTTCTTTAAATCTTCTGGTATACAAAACTAAAAGCACCTTAACAAGTTTACAATATCTTATTTGTCCCTTTGACAAAGCGTACGGATGCGCGAAACATTAGAGGTTTCTTCCAAGACTCCTGCTTGTCTCATGTTGCTTCAATAAAGTAAGGAGCTTTTTTGTGATCCAGCCTCCGTAATCCATTTCCTTTTAATGAAACGCAGTGCACCGCCGTTTCTTCTCCCCCTTGGGAGATCACTTCCTGCATTCACCGCTGGCTGAGAGCACGCGGCATTCGGGAGTCCGGACACACAAGGTTGTGAGTACTTCATGTTATTCAATACAAGGATTGTTTTTCATCTTGGTCTAGCTTTAGGGGTCATGTTGTTGGCGGACAAGGGTGCCAGAGTTATCACTCACATGGGACTTTAGACATCCGCTTTGATATACAATACACCCTGCATATGTGAGCAATATATGACCAAATCCATATGACCTCAAACCATACAAAACCGGACATACAACCAATGTGTTTTCCAATTATATATATAATGCTTTTTTCTATTGATCCTATTATATGATTTATATTATTATGGATGCTATTTTGCACACTCTGGAGCCCTGAATTAGGAAGCATCAGTTTCCGTTTTTTCTTCTCTCATACTTTTTATAGACCTTTTTTTTATGTACATCCTGCAATATTGAAAGTCGTAGTTCCACTTTTAACAGCTGTTTTATCGTACAAGGTATGATCTGTCGTTTTGTTTTCCCCCCAAAGTTATTTAAATCATGACAATACCACAGATAAATCCTAACATTAAATAACACTCACTGATTTCACTGGGAACTATTAAAATGTATTGGTAGGCACTTTCATCTGTGTTTTCATGTTTAAAATTATTTTGTGTTTTGGTGCTTTTTGGTTTTGAATATTTAAGAAATGATGGAAAAAGACTCAACATACTTATGATCATTTTCTTTTACATTGTTAAACTTCAAAAATGTTCCGCACATTTTTTTTCAATCTTAAACCCGAAAGTTCCCCCAGTTTACCAAAAAAACAAATTAATTTGAACAATATGAGAACGTCATTCTCGGGTTTTTCAGAAATGTGTTCTATAGGTCACAAGGTTTGTGAACCTGCCCACACCTAGTTAAATCTAAAGCCCCAGTTACGTCCAGGGGGCCGTAGCTCTGGGATGGGTCCAAATGGATTTCATGAAACCACCAAGTGGTTACAGAGGCCCTGCGCTCTTCCCCACAGCAATGAAACTGATTGCCGGGGGAGAGAGTGGGGGCCTCTGTCAGGAAGGTAGCCCTCCTCCATCAACGTCGTCATGATGTCACCATCAACGTCGTCATGATGTCACATAGGGATGCATTGTCATGACAACGCTCCGTCACATGACACCGGGGGGCTCTTTCACTTACAGTTACACCACTGTTGTCACTCCAAATCTATTCCCAGCAGTAGAAATGGCGAAACAGTCAAAATCTTTTTTTGCAGAATTTCCCGAGCTTTCTATCCAAAATCCGTTTTACTAGCAGTACAGGCAGTCCTCATTTTACAACGCTTCGCTTTACAACGAATGGCTTATCCAACGCTGTGCAATGCATACCTATGTTCATTTTTACTAGCCAAAACGGCTTATCCAACGCTCTTACGACGCTTTGCAACGTTGTTTAGGTGTATGTGTGTATATATATACATTGTGATTCATTTGTTCTCCTGAGGAAGCTGTCATTGACAGCGAAACGCGTAGAGCCAGTCACAGTTGCAGCTGCCTTTGAACTGAAGGCTCCTGAAGTGCCGAGTTCCCTCACTGCCCGCCTCCAAAGCTCCTCGACCGGACCAGACGTCGTCACCGCCGTACCGGATGTGACGTCAGACGCCAGCTTCCACACGGTCTGATGCGAGTAGTGGTGAAGAGCAGCTGAGTTGTACCACACGGGTCCGGCACCTCCCTGCCTCAAAGAAAACGTTATGTGTACATGTCTAATGTACTTATTGTGAGTACGATTCCTATGCCTTTTATTGTTTTTTCCAATATAAATTTTATATCGATCTGTACCTTGGTCTGCCCTTGTTTTGCATGACATTCATCATACACCATCTCCTGTCTGAGAGCTGATCTGAATATACTCCCTGCTGAAAACCTGTCCTGGTTTAGAAGATTAAGACCCATCTCTACCAGTGGTGTAGACCAGCGGTGCGCAAACTGTGGGGCGCGACCCCCAGGGGGGGCGCGACACTGCCGACGGGGGGCGCGGGGTTTACAGAGGCCCCGCGCGCTTCCCGAAGGCACTTAAATTAAGTGCCGGGGGAGCTGCAGGGCCTCTGTAAACCTAACTTACCGTGGCTCCGGCGGCTTCCTCCCTGCGGCGCCATGGCAACGCGGCGTCAAAATGACGCCGCGAGGTCATGTGACGTCACGTTGCTATGGCAACGTGATGTCATTACGCCGGAGCGCGGGTAAGTTGGGGTTGGGGGGGGCGCGGGAGCGAGGGGACAGCCGTCAGGGGGGCGCAGGGAAAAAAGTTTGCGCCCCCCTGGTGTAGACAATGCTGTTTTTTATCTGACCTGCTGTAAGTAGGCATTTCTAAAGAGCCAAGTTTTCCTGCTATCCAAGCTGTTTTGATATACTGCACTATTATATGTTTTTTATTTTTTCGGTGTATCCCTGATATCGTCGCTCCCTTCCTACCGTGGACAAGCTATCTCGTAAAGGAATCTATACATATTCCTGGAAGGTTGAGAAATTTATTAGAGATCACCTTTTTCACCTATTTAAAGTATACTGCACTTTTATTCACGTATTTGGTGTGTTAGCGCCGTTCACAAATCACATTAAGTTAACTTGTATATATATACACACATACACCTAAACAACGTTGCAAAGCGTCGTAAGAGCATATATATAATATTATACAATATAATATTATACTATATAATATATTATTTATTATGTTATATTATATATATAATACAGTATAGACACTATATAATTTATATGTGTGCTGCATATCTTATTGTCTGCGTAAAATATTTGGTGTATTTTAGTGTTAAAAATGCATTCAGGAACGGAACCTTTCATTTAAACCGTGTTCCTATGTGAAAACGTGTTTCGCTTTACAACGTTTCGCTATCCAACGCCATTTTGAGTAACGCATTGTGTCGGATAACCGAGGACTGCCTGTACAGACTTCTGCCTAAAGCTGAGCTTAGTACTGTATTCAGTCGCTCAATACTTACAGTGATTGAATATAGTTTGTCAGACTTGACTGGTCTGAACCTTACAACATCAGAATGATCCCTGAGTGTCTCCAATTGCTTATGATGCCAGGTGTGGTCAGTGTACAGATCACCCTGCAAAATGAGACCTTGAGACAACTGTTTCTCCAGCCCCTTCTTCCAATATTGTGCGTACATTACACAATTAGACCACAATTAGACCAATGAGTCTCTCATTTGCAGGGTGGACTTTCTTTTTTTATTGTTATAGACCTTAAAGCAGCATTCCCCCCTTACTAACACCACATTTTTTTACATGGTTGGAACTCGAGTGGTCCATCGAAGCTGAATCTTGCTTTTTTTTCTACTACCGGGAACCCCGCTCCCGCCACTGAGACACTTACTGGTGAAGTTACTGGTATTACCTCCTGGTTTTGCAGGGGGATTTAAATGAATGTCCAATACAGGTAGGTAGCCACAAGCCATGATGTTGTGGCTTCCTATGGGCTGACGGTTTGGTGACCATGTTTTTCCCTTTGGAGGGGAATGTAAACCCTGGAACTTCATTGGTAAGTATCATGGGAACAGAGTGGTCCACAAGAGCTGAAATAGTGTTGTTCAGCTCCAGGGACCACCCAGATCCCATCTTGTAAAAATAAATGGACTAGGGATTAATGTACATTGTAGAAAATGAATGTTGTAAGCAGGACTGAAAAGCAACACAGTATACCACATATTTTCACATTTATATTTACAACCGGTCTAATGTAACAAACTGTAAGCTAAATTTGCATTGTGTGGGCGTATGCAAATATTAACAAATACATTTTGCAACCTCTAGTTGACAAGCACAGCTGTAACTGTACACAGTTACGCACGTACATTGGTACAAATCAGATACAATACATATTGTACTCCTACTGAAGTTATTAGGCGTAGGAACTAGTATTACAACAATCAGCTAACTTGTATTAAGAGCTGTATACCATTATATGTTGTACTGGTATTGTTACAAGGCTCTGCAATACCGGCTATTTCTCATTTCAGGTACAGTATTCAATGGTGACTTAACAATGACAGTATTTTGACAAAAAAATAGTATGAGTTCAACCTATTTGGTTGGAGATTTTCATTTCAAATAGTATAAAACCTGAATTACCATTTGAAATCATTATGACAACAACTTAACAGAATTAAAAATTACATTGTATATTTAAAATATACATAATAACACATAGTATTGATGTCCAGGACATAATTGATGACTGTGCCTTACTCCAACCAATAATTGGTACCAAATGATACCACAATGAAAGTGATTCTTACACAGAAACCTTGAGAATAGTGAAATAGTAAAGAGTATTAACTTCGAACAATAAAACCACAGTGACACAAGCCCGAATTGTACCTAAGGTGCTTTCTTATACACTGTTGAATTTAGTCACTTTGGGCATCAAAAACATGAAAGACAAATTGACTCCATAGAAATTCGGCCTCTGTTCAGCCCAAAAACCAATATTCAGAAAGCTACTCTCATATTGGAGGTTGGATCAGAGTGAATTCTACAAGTTTCAAACGTGAGGCTTTTTTTTAGATCATAGTCTTCAGATGGGCTAAGGCAGTGGTGCGCGTCCATTTACTGAAAATCTATTCATGCCTGATTAAAGCTAAACACACTAAATCGTTCAGTAATCTGTGCTATTTTCATTTTATAGTCGGCTCTTGGGCTCAGCCCCTCTTGCACCTGCATGATGGTCCCCACTGTAGGTAGCTGATTGTGTCATCAGGTGCTCTCCCCCATCCAGTCTATCCCCCTTACACTCCGCCCCCCTCCTCTTCCCAATTCCCCCACCAGTACACCCGCTTAGTCCTATGTCCAACCCCACCAGTACCCCTTTATACACCAATTCACCCACTAACTCCCGTTACCCCCCCCATGTCCACCCATGACCCATCCCTCCCCCCCTCCACGGCCAACGGCTCCCACTACTTCAACACATGGTAGTCTGTAGGCCTAACTGCACAAAATCCCCACTGTTCCCACCTTTCTAAAATGGAAGACTGCGGCGGCGCAGACATGATGTGATTGGAGAGGAGCAATATGGCGAGTAGCCGTCAGCGTATGGGCGCATTGCACGAGGTGTAGTGATGCTGTCAATCACCACCAAGCATTGGAAAATGGTGCCCCATAATTCTGACGGATCTCCACAGTTCCTGAGATACTTACTGCTGAAGAAACCGGCATTACTTGTTGGATTTAGTTTTTTAAGGAATTTAAATGGCCGCCAATAGGAACCCACAGCCAATGGCATTGCGTCTTTCTTTTGTCCCTAGTAACCAGAGATTAACAGTTTTGTTTCCCCTGGAGGGAGCAGAGACACCGGTAAGTATCTTGAGAATTGTGGGGCACTTAGAGCTGAAAGTAGCACAGTTCAGCTCCGGAGGGCGCCCTGGTTCCCATGCTGTACAAAAAAATGGGGGGGAAAACTAGCTGGCAGGAATGCTGCTTTCATTTAATGACAAGGATAATAGTATAAGAACCTAATGTTTGAGTCTGTTCAGAGAAAGGCTACAGAACACAACTCATTGAATGTAACACATTCTGGTATTGCTGCTATCATAAATAAGCTTATGTTTTTGTGATCTCAGGGAGGAGGCTGGGAGCCTGGGAATAAAGAAAGTATCTTTGGAACATTTGCAAGAATGATGAAAGATCTACTCACTGCAAGCAACAGAGAAACAAGAAAAGAAACCATTATAAAAACACTATTAAAACAGTTGTTTACATTTAACCCACACATATTGGAAAAACAAGATGGCTGCCAAACTGCTAATGATGTCCCTATTAATGTATCGTGAAGACATCTTCCCTGAGTAGTAAAGGTCCATTCAAATGCATGAAGCAGAAATCTTCTCTACAATGGGAAAGATGTCTCCCCAGCATGTTGAAGGAAAAGGCCTGTATGCTTGTGTTGCAGAAAATCCACAGCAATATTTTATACACTGTTAAAGTGAGCTATTCAGGCGACTCCTACAATAATATAAGCTGTGTGAAGCTGAAATGTATTTATAAAATGTTTTACCAGGAAGTAATACATTGAGAGTTACCTCTCGTTTTCAAGTATGTCCTGGACATAGAGTTAAGACAAATAATACATGGTTACAAATAGTTACATAAATGAGCAGGGTATACATTATATACAAGACATTGCATGCACAGTTAAAGAAAATATATATTATAGGCTTATGTAACAGTTACAGACCAGATTAAAATGTGAGACAGCCTTAGTTTTGAAAGAATTTAAACTGGTGGTGGATGTGAGAGTCTCCATTGTAGGTTGTAGTTTTGGCGTGCACGGTAAGAGAAGGAGGAGCGGCCGGATACTTTGTTGAGCCTTGGGACCATGAACAGTCTTTTGGAGTCTGATCTCAGATGATAAGTGCTGCATGTGGTAGGGTGAGGAGCTTGTCAGTCCAGGAACAAAGTCATAACAGCAAGAAATGAAAACAAATGAGTAACACAACAATATTTTGAATGCAAGAGCAGTTAAGGAAACACTTGGCCCGCCCGCCCCCGCACACCTCTCATTGGCCTGAGGCGGAGTGACGGGCCAAAGGTCACACACAGACACACACACACACACTCACTCACAGACACACTCAGAGACACACACGCCCCAGCCACTACAGTCAGCGGGGGAGCGGAGCGAGCACCCGGGACACAGCGGGGGAGCGGCCACAACACGCTGCCTCCCGCCTCAGAGCCACGTGGGAGAGGCCGGACGGGTGAGGGAGGGAGTGAGGGAGCGGCCGGACGGGTGAGTGAGGGAGCGGACGGGTGAGTGAGGGAGCGGCCGGGTGTGTGAGGGAGCGGCCGGACGGGTGAGTGAGAGAGCGGCCGGACGGGTGAGTGAGGGAGCGGCCCACAACAGGACGTTTCAGGGGGGGGGGCAGACGACCGGCAGACATTGGGGAAGGGGGAGCAAGCGGCCACATGATACATTGTCACTTACCTCCCCCCTCACCTCCCGCACCCCCCCCACTTCCCTTCCTCCCCCCCCACTTCCCTTCCAACCCCCCTTCACCTCCCCCCCACTTCCCTTCCTCTCCCCCCTTCACCTCACCCCCCCAACCCTCCCCTCCCCCCTCGACTTCCCCTCCCCCTTCACCTCCCGTCACCCCCCCCTTCACCTCCCGTCAGCCCCCCCTTCACTTCCCGTCAGCCCCCCCTTCACTTCCCGTCACCCCCCCCTTCACTTCCCGTCACCCCCCTCCCTTCACTTCCCGTCACCCCCCCCTCCCTTCACTTCCCATCACCCCCCTCCCTTCACTTCCCATCACCCCCCCCTCCCTTCACTTCCCGTCACCCCCCCCTCCCTTCACTTTCCGTCACCCCCCCTCCCTTCACTTCACGTCACCCCCCCATCCCTTCACTTCCCGTCACTCCCCCTCCCTTCACTTCCCGTCACCCCCCCCTCCCTTCACTTCCCGTCACCCCCCCCTCCCGTCACTTCCCGTCACCCCCCCCTCCCGTCACCCCCCCTTCACCTCCCGTCACCCCCCTTCACCCCCCTTCGCCTCCCGTCACCCCTTCCCCTCCTGTCACCCCCCCACCCCCCTTCACCTCCCATCACCCCCCCCCCTTCACCTCCCGTCACCCCCCTCCCGTCACCCCCCCCTTCACCTCCTGTCACCCCCCCTTCACCTTCTGTCACCCCCCCTTCACCTCCTGTCACCCCATCACCTCCTGTCACTCCCCCCCTTCACCTCCTGTCACCCTCCCCTTCACCTCCTGTCACCCCCCCCCTCCCCTTCACCTCCTGTCACCCCCCCTCCCCCTTCACCTCCTGTCACCCCCCCTTCCCCCACCTCCCCCCTCCTCCCCCCTTCCCACCTCCCCTTCCCACCTCCCCCACCTGTCACCCCCCCTTCAAATCCTGTCACCCCCCCTTCACCCCCCCTCAACACCTTCACCTCCTTTCACCCCCCCTTCACCTCCCGTCACCCCTCCCTTCACCTCTCCTCAACACCCCTTCACCTCCCCTCCACCTCACCTCCCCTTCACTCCCCTCACCCTCCCCTCCGCCCCCCTTCACCTCCCCCCACCACCCCCTCACCACCCATCCGCCTCCCCTCACCTCCCCCCACCACCCCCTCACCACCCATCCGCCTCACCTCCCCTCCGCCTTCCCTCACCACCCCCCTCACCTCCCCTCCTTCAACGCCTTTCGGCCGCCCTCCCGCCTCTGCCTTTCGCCCACCCGCCCTTCTGCCTTTCACCCGCCCACCGCTCACACCCCTGCGCCACACAGCCGCCGCACGCACTCAACAGACACCCGCCACACACCCGCCGCCTCTCACCCACCCCACACACTCGACACACACCTGCCGCCTCCTGCCCCTATGCAATATCACTGACCAGCTGTCACCCGCACTCGCCACACACCCGCCGCCTCACACCCTAGCAGGACCCCCACCCACAGCCAGCACTCACTACCCACGCGCCACCCGTACTGAACACCCACCCGCCGCCTCACACACGCTCACACCCTAGCAGGACACACGCCTAACATTTTTACATCACTTATGTCACCAAAATATACATTGTACTGTGGTGTGTTTACAATAAACCATTTTTATACAACATCGTATTGCATTTTCTTCCATCTTTCTTTTCAACATTATTATCCAACCTTTCCAACAAATACTCAACCTATTGTTCCACCATTTATAAATAATACTACCTATTATGGATTTACATCCCGGGCAACGCCGGGTATATCAGCTAGTGCCTAATATTTTTGAGAAATAAGATGTTTTTGTTAATACATTTAGGATGATTTTTGACACAGTACAAAATGGGAATAAGGATTTGTGATATATCATCCATCTAAAAGCGCTGCTCCCGAGATATCTGTACCACCTGACAAGAATGTTGTCTTGTGGGCCCAAAATGGCTGCCAGGTGCTTTCTATTACATGACACCAAGGCATCCATGAAGCTCAGAGTATGGTTTTTAAAAATCATGGGGGGATTTCTGCTTTCAAATCAATAAAATTAAAAAATAGAATTTTTTTTATATATATACACACACAACTTTATTAATGCAGTAGTGTGCCTTTGGATAAAATGCAAAACAAGTAGTAATTTTATTGGGGGGTAAAGGACAGAAAACGAATCCACTGGTAAATAACATTTCAGTTGGTTTTCTTTTTGTCCAGTTCTCTGTAGAAATCACTACACCACACGGGCCTCATTCCTGATACTTATGTAAGGCAACCATACAATTGGACAACAGAAGCCTGTTACCAATGACCTATTCTACAACTTAAAAATGAAAGCAAATAATAGCCGTATAAATCATGCAAAGACGTGTGAAGCCCAAAGCTGTGTTACCACTGGTAAATAAGTGGTTAAAACCGTGCACCAGGAAATCCTGCTATGTTCAGTAGGGTGGGTTGCTAGGTGAAGCCTCGAATGTGATTCTAAATACTAAGTAGCAGGAAATACCTAGTAGCACTGGCACTAACTGTGGCCAAGAAAATACCAATGTCTTCAAGCTGTTTAAATGACTGCCAGGTACATAATAGCTATATTCTTATTATTTGATCAGCAGCCAATCTAGTAGAAGAGCTTGGCACCGTAAGTGGCTGCAGGTATTGACGGTTATGAGTATTTCATTTAACTACAGTAACTGTTGGTTAGACCTGTGTTACAAGTGCATTATTATCAAACAAAGCACACTACTAATTCCTTTACAGATTTCCCTAGTGCTACAACAGCATTCATTAACCCCTTTGCTGCCTTGGAGGCTAGAAACATGTTAATAAAATGTTTAGCAGGAAGAATACATTGTGTTGCCTCTTGTTTTCAAGTATATCCTGGGCATAGAGTTAAGATGACAAATACATGGTTACAATACATAGTTATATAAGTGAACAAGGTTATACATTATATACAAGACATAGCATGCACAGTTAGAGATAATATACATTATAGGCGTATGTAACAGTTACAGACCAGATAAAACTGTGAGAGCTTTAGTTTTGAAAGAACTTAGACTGGTGGTGGCTGTGAGAGTCTCTGGTAGGTTGTTCCAGTTGCGGGGTGCACGGTAGGAGAAGGAGGAGCGGCCAGATACTTTGCTGAACCTCGGAACCATGAACAGTCTTTTGGAGTCAGATCTCAGGTGATAAGTGCTGCATGTGGTAGGGGTGAGGAGCTTGTTCAGATAGACGGGCAGCTTGCCCAGAAAGTATTGAAGGAAAGATGAACTTTGCACCTACTCTCAAGTGATGACCAATCTGGTTCTTTGAGCATTTTGCAGTGATGTATGTCCTGGGCACAGAGTATGATGACAAATACATGGTTACAAATACATAGTTCCATTAAATGACCAAGATTATAGATTATAAAGATATTGCATGCACAGTTAAGAGATAATATATTATAGGCGTACGGAACAGTTACAGACCAGATTCAAATGTGAGACAGTTTTAATTTTAAAAGAACTTAGACTGTTAGCGGCTTTGAGAGTCTCCGGTAGATTGTTCCAGTTGCGAGGTGCACGGTAAGAGAAGGAGGAGCGGCCTTATACTTTGTTGAACCGTGGGACCATGAACAGTCTTTTTTTAGAGTCAGAACTCAGGTGAAAAGTGATGTGTGTAGTAGGGGTGAGGAGCAGTCTATAAGTGATCAGTAGTCAGGTGCAAACCCTTTAAAAGGTAAGGATTATGCACTTTTTTCACTGCTTCAGAACAGAACTGTGAGCAGCTACCACCTGTTAGTGTCATTTAAAGTGTGTGTTCGTGGCCTGGTTCTATAATTCAACCCTGGACTACTCATTCTGTAACAAGTACTCCCAACCAACATACAGCTGACTTTTGTTTCTTTGATCGTGGTGGCAAATACCGTGTTTGCTGCAATTGCACTGAGGTGTCCATGCTTCCACATGGGGCCCCCCACAGTCTTAAACCTCCGGTGCCGTGAGCGCAGAGGACAGAAGACAATTAGCATTATACAAAAATACACGGTGGTGCTTTCCATTTGCAGGCCCAGTGACCGGACACCTCCAGCTCCCCCTTTACATGCGCCTCAAAGCCAAACACTGAAAAAACACAGGTGGTTGAAGCCTTCTCTGATGTCCAGGTCTCTTATTACTGAGGCCTCTCTGTATGCCCCCCTGGTGCAGCTCATTACAGCAGCTTAGCCCCCTACTATCCTGCTTTTCTAGCTCACCTGAACTACTACTATTTCATATCCTCCAACTGCATTTATTTAGCAGGTACACTACATGTGTTTGGATCTTGTAAGACTAGCTGCATATATTAAACAGAACAAGGTTTGTGTGTGATAAGCTGCATAGGGGATTTCCATCGGAATAGCTTTGAAGTGCCTCTATTCAGCAGGAGTACAGAAACTACAGTGATACTAGTTTTATGTGCAACATGTTGAAGGGTTCGCTATTTTATACTCACTCCCAGAGTACCGCTGCTAATTTTATATTCACGCCCAGAGTACCGCTGCTATTTTATACTCACTCCCAGAGTACCGCTGCTATTTTATATTCACGCCCAGAGTACCGCTGCTATTTTATACTCACTCCCAGAGTGCCGCTGCTATTTTATATTCACGCCCAGAGTACCGCTGCTATTTTATACTCACTCCCAGAGTAACGCCGCTATTTTATATTCACGCCCAGCGTACCGCTGCTATTTTATATTCAAGCCCAGAGTACCGCTGCTATTTTATACTCACGCCCAGAGTAACGCCGCTATTTTATACTCACGCCCAGAGTAACGCTGCTATTTTATACTCGCGGCCAGAGTACCACTGTTATTTTATACTCACGCCCAGAGTACCGCTGCTATTTTATACTCACTCCCAGAGTACCGCTATTTTATACTCACGTCCAGAGTACCGCTGCTATTTTATACTCACTCCCAGAGTACCGCGGCTATTTTATACTCACGCCCAGAGTAACGCCGCTATTTTATACTCACGCCCAGAGTAACGCCGCTATTTTATACTCACGCCCTGAGTACCGCGGCTATTTTATACTCACGCCCAGAGTAACGCCGCTATTTTATACACACGCCCAGAGTACCGCCGCTATTTTATACTCACGCCCAGAGTAACGCCGCTATTTTATACTCACGCCCAGAGTACCGCCGCTATTTTATACTCACGCCCAGAGTAACGCCGCTATTTTATACACACGCCCAGAGTACCGCCGCTATTTTATACTCACGCCCAGAGTAACGCCGCTATTTTATACTCACGCCCAGAGTACCGCTGCTATTTTATACTCACGCTCAGAGTAACGCCGCTATTTTATACTCCCTCCCAGAGTATCGCTGCTATTTTATACTCACGCCCAGAGTACCGCTGCTATTTTATACTCACGCCCAGAGTACCGCTGCTATTTTATACCCACGCCCAGAGTACCGCTGCTATTTTATACCCACGCCCAGAGTACCGGTGCTATTTTATACTCACGCCCAGAGTAACGCAGCTATTTTATACTCACGCCCAGAGTAACGCTGCTATTTTATACTCATGCCCAGAGTAACGCCGCTATTTTATACTCACGCCCAGAGTACCGCCGCTATTTCATACTCACGCCCAGAGTAACGCCGCTATTTCATACTCACGCCCAGAGTAACGCCGCTATTTCATACTCACTCCCAGAGTACCACTGCTATTTTATACTCACGCCCAGAGTACCGGTTCTATTATATACTCATGCCCAGAGTACCGCTGCTATTTTATACTCACGCCCAGAGTACCGGTGCTATTTTATACTCACGCCCAGAGTACCGGTGCTATTTTATACTCACGCCCAGAGTAACGCTGCTATTTTATACTCACGCCCAGAGTACCGCTGCTATTTTATACTCACGCCCAGAGTAACGCCGCTATTTTATACTCCCTCCCAGAGTATCGCTGCTATTTTATACTCACACCCAGAGTACCGCTGCTATTTTATACCCACGCCCAGAGTACCGCCGCTATTTCATACTCACGCCCAGAGTAACGCCGCTATT
This sequence comes from Ascaphus truei, assembly GCF_040206685.1. Classification (NCBI taxonomy): domain Eukaryota; kingdom Metazoa; phylum Chordata; class Amphibia; order Anura; family Ascaphidae; genus Ascaphus; species Ascaphus truei. The sequence goes on along the minus strand of NC_134488.1, from coordinate 73,956,838 downwards.
TCATACTCACTCCCAGAGTACCACTGCTATTTTATACTCACGCCCAGAGTACCGGTTCTATTATATACTCATGCCCAGAGTACCGCTGCTATTTTATACTCACGCCCAGAGTACCGGTGCTATTTTATACTCACGCCCAGAGTACCGGTGCTATTTTATACTCACGTCCAGAGTAACGCTGCTATTTTATACTCACGCCCAGAGTACCGCTGCTATTTTATACTCACGCCCAGAGTAACGCCGCTATTTTATACTCCCTCCCAGAGTATCGCTGCTATTTTATACTCACGCCCAGAGTACCGCTGCTATTTTATACCCACGCCCAGAGTACTGTTGCTATTTTATACTCACGCCCAGAGTACCGGTGCTATTTTATACTCACGCCCAGAGTAACGCTGCTATTTTATACTCACGCCCAGAGTAACGCTGCTATTTTATACTCACGCCCAGAGTAACGCCGCTATTTTATACTCACGCCCAGAGTACCGCCGCTATTTCATACTCACGCCCAGAGTAACGCCGCTATTTCATACTCACTCCCAGAGTACCACTGCTATTTTATACTCACGCCCAGAGTACCGGTTCTATTATATACTCATGCCCAGAGTACCGCTGCTATTTTATACTCACGCCCAGAGTACCGCTGCTATTTTATACTCACGCCCAGAGTACCGGTGCTATTTTATACTCACGCCCAGAGTAACGCTGCTATTTTATATTCACGCCCAGAGTACCGCTGCTATTTTATACTCACGTCCAGAGTACCGCTATTTATACTCACGTCCAGAGTACCGCTATTTTATACTCACGTCCAGAGTACCGCTATTTTATATTCACGCCCAGAGTACCGCTGCTATTTTATACTCACGCCCAGAGTACCGCTGCTATTTTATACTCATGCCCAGAGTACCGCCGCTATTTTATACTCACGCCCAGAGTAACGCTCTCACGCCCAGAGTACCGCTGCTATTTTATACTCACGTCCAGAGTACCGCTATTTTATACTCACGCCCAGAGTACCGCTGCTATTTTATACTCACGCCCAGAGTAACGCTCTCACGCCCAGAGTACCGCTGCTATTTTATACTCACGTCCAGAGTACCGCTGCCATTTTATACTCACGCCCAGAGTACCGCTGCTATTTTATACTCAATCCCAGAGTACCGCTGCTATTTTATACTCAATCCCAGAGTACCGCTGCTATTTTATACTCACGCCCAGAGTAACGCCGCTATATTATACTCACGCCCAGAGTACCACTGCTATTTTATACTCACGCCCAGAGTACCGGTTCTATTATATACTCATGCCCAGAGTACCGCTGCTATTTTATACTCACGCCCAGAGTACCGCTGCTATTTTATACTCACGCCCAGAGTACCGGTGCTATTTTATACTCACGCCCAGAGTAACGCTGCTATTTTATATTCACGCCCAGAGTACCGCTGCTATTTTATACTCACGTCCAGAGTACCGCTATTTATACTCACGTCCAGAGTACCGCTATTTTATACTCACGTCCAGAGTACCGCTATTTTATATTCACGCCCAGAGTACCGCTGCTATTTTATACTCACGCCCAGAGTACCGCTGCTATTTTATACTCATGCCCAGAGTACCGCCGCTATTTTATACTCACGCCCAGAGTAACGCTCTCACGCCCAGAGTACCGCTGCTATTTTATACTCACGTCCAGAGTACCGCTATTTTATACTCATGCCCAGAGTACCGCCGCTATTTTATACTCACGCCCAGAGTAACGCTCTCACGCCCAGAGTACCGCTGCTATTTTATACTCACGTCCAGAGTACCGCTGCCATTTTATACTCACGCCCAGAGTACCGCTGCTATTTTATACTCAATCCCAGAGTACCGCTGCTATTTTATACTCAATCCCAGAGTACCGCTGCTATTTTATACTCACGCCCAGAGTAACGCCGCTATATTATACTCACGCCCAGAGTACCACTGCTATTTTATACTCACGCCCAGAGTACCGGTGCTATTTTATACTCACGCCCAGAGTACCGGTGCTATTTTATACTCACGCCCAGAGTACCGGTGCTATTTTATACTCACGCCCAGAGTAACGCTGCTATTTTATACTCACGCCCAGAGTACCGCTGCTATTTTATACTCACGCCCAGAGTAACGCCGCTATTTTATACTCCCTCCCAGAGTATCGCTGCTATTTTATACTCACGCCCAGAGTACCGCTGCTATATTATACCCACGCCCAGAGTACTGTTGCTATTTTATACTCACGCCCAGAGTACCGGTGCTATTTTATACTCACGCCCAGAGTAACGCTGCTATTTTATACTCACGCCCAGAGTAACGCTGCTATTTTATACTCACGCCCAGAGTAACGCCGCTATTTTATACTCACGCCCAGAGTACCGCCGCTATTTCATACTCACGCCCAGAGTAACGCCGCTATTTCATACTCACTCCCAGAGTACCACTGCTATTTTATACTCACGCACAGAGTACCGGTTCTATTATATACTCATGCCCAGAGTACCGCTGCTATTGTATACTCACGCCCAGAGTACCGGTGCTATTTTATACTCACGCCCAGAGTAACGCTGCTATTTTATATTCACGCCCAGAGTACCGCTGCTATTTTATACTCACGTCCAGAGTACCGCTATTTATACTCACGTCCAGAGTACCGCTATTTTATACTCACGTCCAGAGTACCGCTATTTTATATTCACGCCCAGAGTACCGCTGCTATTTTATACTCACGCCCAGAGTACCGCTGCTATTTTATACTCATGCCCAGAGTACCGCCGCTATTTTATACTCACGCCCAGAGTAACGCTCTCACGCCCAGAGTACCGCTGCTATTTTATACTCACGTCCAGAGTACCGCTATTTTATACTCACGCCCAGAGTACCGCTGCTATTTTATACTCACGCCCAGAGTACCGCTGCTATTTTATACTCATGCCCAGAGTACCGCCGCTATTTTATACTCACGCCCAGAGTAACGCTGCTATTTTATACTCACGTCCAGAGTACCGCTATTTTATACTCACGCCCAGAGTACCGCTGCTATTTTATACTCACGCCCAGAGTAACGCTCTCACGCCCAGAGTACCGCTGCTATTTTATACTCACGTCCAGAGTACCGCTGCCATTTTATACTCACGCCCAGAGTACCGCTGCTATTTTATACTCACGCCCAGAGTACCGCTGCTATTTTATACTCAATCCCAGAGTACCGCTGCTATTTTATACTCAATCCCAGAGTACCGCTGCTATTTTATACTCACGCCCAGAGTAACGCCGCTATATTATACTCACGCCCAGAGTACCACTGCTATTTTATACTCACGCCCAGAGTACCGGTTCTATTATATACTCATGCCCAGAGTACCGCTGCTATTTTATACTCACGCCCAGAGTACCGCTGCTATTTTATACTCACGCCCAGAGTACCGGTGCTATTTTATACTCACGCCCAGAGTAACGCTGCTATTTTATACTCACGTCCAGAGTACCGCTATTTATACTCACGTCCAGAGTACCGCTATTTTATACTCACGTCCAGAGTACCGCTATTTTATATTCACGCCCAGAGTACCGCTGCTATTTTATACTCACGCCCAGAGTACCGCTGCTATTTTATACTCATGCCCAGAGTACCGCCGCTATTTTATACTCACGCCCAGAGTAACGCTCTCACGCCCAGAGTACCGCTGCTATTTTATACTCACGTTCAGAGTACCGCTATTTTATACTCATGCCCAGAGTACCGCCGCTATTTTATACTCACGCCCAGAGTAACGCTCTCACGCTCAGAGTACCGCTGCTATTTTATACTCACGTCCAGAGTACCGCTGCCATTTTATACTCACGCCCAGAGTACCGCTGCTATTTTATACTCAATCCCAGAGTACCGCTGCTATTTTATACTCAATCCCAGAGTACCGCTGCTATTTTATACTCACGCCCAGAGTAACGCCGCTATATTATACTCACGCCCAGAGTACCACTGCTATTTTATACTCACGCCCAGAGTACCGGTGCTATTTTATACTCACGCCCAGAGTACCGGTGCTATTTTATACTCACGCCCAGAGTACCGGTGCTATTTTATACTCACGCCCAGAGTAACGCTGCTATTTTATACTCACGCCCAGAGTACCGCTGCTATTTTATACTCACGCCCAGAGTAACGCCGCTATTTTATACTCCCTCCCAGAGTATCGCTGCTATTTTATACTCACGCCCAGAGTAACGCTGCTATTTTATACTCACGCCCAGAGTAACGCCGCTATTTTATACTCACGCCCAGAGTACCGCCGCTATTTCATACTCACGCCCAGAGTAACGTCGCTATTTCATACTCACTCCCAGAGTACCACTGCTATTTTATACTCACGCACAGAGTACCGGTTCTATTATATACTCATGCCCAGAGTACCGCTGCTATTTTATACTCACGCCCAGAGTACCGGTGCTATTTTATACTCACGCCCAGAGTAACGCTGCTATTTTATATTCACGCCCAGAGTACCGCTGCTATTTTATACTCACGTCCAGAGTACCGCTATTTATACTCACGTCCAGAGTACCGCTATTTTATACTCACGTCCAGAGTACCGCTATTTTATATTCACGCCCAGAGTACCGCTGCTATTTTATACTCACGCCCAGAGTACCGCTGCTATTTTATACTCATGCCCAGAGTACTGCCGCTATTTTATACTCACGCCCAGAGTAACGCTCTCACGCCCAGAGTACCGCTGCTATTTTATACTCACGTCCAGAGTACCGCTATTTTATACTCACGCCCAGAGTACCGCTGCTATTTTATACTCACGCCCAGAGTACCGCTGCTATTTTATACTCAATCCCAGTGTACCGCTGCTATTTTATACTCACGCCCAGAGTAACGCCGCTATATTATACTCACGCCCAGAGTACCACTGCTATTTTATACTCACGCCCAGAGTACCACTGCTATTTTATACTCACGCCCAGAGCACCGCTGCTATTTTATACTCACTCCCAGAGTACCGCTATTTTATACTCACGTCCAGAGTACTGCTGCTATTTTATACTCACTCCCAGAGTACCGCTATTTTATACTCACGTCCAGAGTACTGCTGCTATTTTATACTCACGTCCAGAGTACCGCTATTTTATACTCACGCCCAGAGTAACGCTCTCACGCCCAGAGTACCGCTATTTTATACTCATGCCCAGAGTACCGCCGCTATTTTATACTCACGCCCAGAGTAACGCTCTCACGCCCAGAGTACCGCTGCTATTTTATACTCACGTCCAGAGTACCGCTGCCATTTTATACTCACGCCCAGAGTACCGCTGCTATTTTATACTCAATCCCAGAGTACCGCTGCTATTTTATACTCAATCCCAGAGTACCGCTGCTATTTTATACTCACGCCCAGAGTAACGCCGCTATATTATACTCACGCCCAGAGTACCACTGCTATTTTATACTCACGCCCAGAGTACCGGTGCTATTTTATACTCACGCCCTGAGTACCGGTGCTATTTTATACTCACGCCCAGAGTACCGGTGCTATTTTATACTCACGCCCAGAGTAACGCTGCTATTTTATACTCACGCCCAGAGTACCGCTGCTATTTTATACTCACGCCCAGAGTAACGCCGCTATTTTATACTCCCTCCCAGAGTATCGCTGCTATTTTATACTCACGCCCAGAGTAACGCTGCTATTTTATACTCACGCCCAGAGTAACGCCGCTATTTTATACTCACGCCCAGAGTACCGCCGCTATTTCATACTCACGCCCAGAGTAACGTCGCTATTTCATACTCACTCCCAGAGTACCACTGCTATTTTATACTCACGCACAGAGTACCGGTTCTATTATATACTCATGCCCAGAGTACCGCTGCTATTTTATACTCACGCCCAGAGTACCGGTGCTATTTTATACTCACGCCCAGAGTAACGCTGCTATTTTATATTCACGCCCAGAGTACCGCTGCTATTTTATACTCACGTCCAGAGTACCGCTATTTATACTCACGTCCAGAGTACCGCTATTTTATACTCACGTCCAGAGTACCGCTATTTTATATTCACGCCCAGAGTACCGCTGCTATTTTATACTCTGCCCAGAGTACCGCTGCTATTTTATACTCATGCCCAGAGTACTGCCGCTATTTTATACTCACGCCCAGAGTAACGCTCTCACGCCCAGAGTACCGCTGCTATTTTATACTCACGTCCAGAGTACCGCTATTTTATACTCACGCCCAGAGTACCGCTGCTATTTTATACTCACGCCCAGAGTACCGCTGCTATTTTATACTCAATCCCAGTGTACCGCTGCTATTTTATACTCACGCCCAGAGTAACGCCGCTATATTATACTCACGCCCAGAGTACCACTGCTATTTTATACTCACGCCCAGAGTACCACTGCTATTTTATACTCACGCCCAGAGCACCGCTGCTATTTTATACTCACTCCCAGAGTACCGCTATTTTATACTCACGTCCAGAGTACTGCTGCTATTTTATACTCACTCCCAGAGTACCGCTATTTTATACTCACGTCCAGAGTACTGCTGCTATTTTATACTCACGTCCAGAGTACCGCTATTTTATACTCACGTCCAGAGTACCGCTGCTATTTTATACTTATGCCCAGAGTAACGCCGCTATTTTATACTCACGCCCAGAGTAACGCTCTCACGCCCAGAGTACCGCTGCTATTTTATACTCACGTCCAGAGTACCGCTATTTTATACTCACACCCAGAGTACCGCTGCTATTTTATACTCACGCCCAGAGAAACGCTGCTATTTTATATTCAAGCACAGAGTACCGCTGCTATTTTATACTCACGCCCAGAGTACCGCTGCTATTTTATACTCAATCCCAGAGTACCGCTGCCATTTTATACTCATGCCCAGAGTAACGCCACTATTTTATACTCACGCCCAGAGTAGCGCCGCTATTTTATACTCACGCCCAGAGTAACGCCGCTATATTATACTCACTCCCAGAGTAACGCCGCTATTTTATACTCACGCCCAGAGTACCGCTGCTATTTTATACTCACGCCCAGAGTAACGCTGCTATTTTATACTCGTGCCCAGAGTACCACTGCTATTTTATACTCACGCCCAGAGTACCGCTGCTATTTCATACTCACTCCCAGAGTACCGCTATTTTATACTCACGTCCAGAGTACTGCTGCTATTTTATACTCACTCCCAGAGTATCGCGGCTATTTTATACTCACTCCCAGAGTACCACTGCTATTTTATACTCACGTCCAGAGTGCCGCTGCTATTTTATACTTACGCCCAGAGTACCGCTGCTATTTTATACCCACGCCCAGAGTACCGCTGCTATTTTATACCCACGCCCAGAGTACCGCTGCTATTTTATACTCACTCCCAGAGTACCACTGCTATTTTATACTCTCGCCCAGAGTACCGCTGCTATTTTATACCCACGCCCAGAGTACCGCTGCTATTTTATACTCTCGCCCAGAGTACCGCTGCTATTTTATACCCACGCCCAGAGTACCGCTGCTATTTTATACCCACGCCCAGAGTACCGCTGCTACTTTATACTCACGCCCAGAGTACCGCTGATATTTTATACTCACGCCCAGAGTACCGCTGATATTTTATACTCACGCCCAGAGTACCGGTTCTATTATATACTCACTCCCAGAGTACGGCTGCTATTTTATAATCGTGCCCAGAGTACCGGTTCTATTTTATACTCACGCCCAGAGTAACACAGCTATTTTATACTCACGCCCAGAGTACCACTGCTATTTTATACTCACGCCCAGAGTACCGGTTCTATTATATACTCACGCCCAGAGTAACGCCGCTATTTTATACTCACTCCCAGAGTACCACTGCTATTTTATACTCACGCCCAGACTACCGGTTCTATTATATACTCACGCCCAGAGTACGGCTGCTATTTTATAATCGTGCCCAGAGTACCGGTTCTATTTTATACTCACGCCCAGAGTAACACAGCTATTTTATACTCACGCCCAAAGGAACGCTGCTATTTTATATTCACGCCCAGAGTAACGCTGCTATTTTATATTCGCGCCCAGAGTACCGCTGCTATTTTATACTCACGCCAAGAGTACCGCTGCTATTTTATACTCACGCCCAGAGTACCGCTGCTATATTATACTCACGTCCAGAGTAACGCCGCTATATTATACTCACGTCCAGAGTACCGCTGCTATATTATACTCACGCCAAGAGTACCGCTGCTATATTATACTCACGTCCAGAGTACCGCTGCTATATTATATTCACACCCAGAGTACTGCTGCTATATTCACGCCCAAAGTACCGCTGCTATTTTCACGCCCAGAGTACCGCTGCTAGTTTATATTCACACCCAGAGTAACGCTGCTATATTCACGCCCAGAGTACCGCTGCTATTGTATTTACACTTCTCTTTGACATCAGAAACCCTCTCTACTGTTACAACAGAAACATTTCCAAAATACTGTCCTATAAAGCTTGAATAAGTGCAGCTCTTTTTACAGAACATACAGAGCCCTCCTGTTTGTGTGTAAGAAGCCATTGTTCTCCGGCATCACATTGTCTCATGTCACTTGTCCCCCGTGTGATCCTCACTTTTCAACGTGCTCTGTGTGGAGCCCGGCGTGATGACGTAGCCCTCCCCCCACTGGGTCTCGCTCCGCCTGCCCGTGCGTGGGGTTTCCCGGCGCTGTCCGCAGGGTTACCGCGCCCATCTCTGCTCGGTGGCTGAAGGGATCTGAGGGGGGTGGCGGTTTGTGCGCGTACTTTTCAGCCAAAGACTTGGAGACTGGGGAGGAAAACACTTAACACAACCGAGGGGGGGAAAAGCAGCGAGAGGTGGCGCAGCAGCAGCAGGCAACCCACCCGCCTATCCCGGTCCCCTCAGCAGCCGCACCGAGCCCTCTCTCACGCGTCCCCTCTGAGCTCCGTACAGCCCGCGGGAATCGGGGGGAAGGAGATAGGGCCGCACCGGACAAAGGGAGCCCGGACCGACCAAAGGGAGCCCGCACCTCCCGAAACCGACAGCAAGAGGCCGAGAAAGAAGACAGGCTGAGCGGGGCGAGGGGTCTGCGAGGAGCCGGAGGGAGGGAGACCGCGGCAGATCCGCAGCTCGGGGGCGCCGTTGATGATCAAGTGGGCGGGTAGCAGGTAAAATAAATGTCCCCCAATCCCACATAGCCACAGCCCCCCCCCAATCCCACATAGCCACAGCCCCCCCCCCAATCCCACATAGCCACAGCCCCCCCCCCAATCCCACATAGCCACAGCCCCCCCCCAATCCCACATAGCCACAGCCCCACCCAATCCCACATAGCCACAGCCCAATCCCACATAGCCACAGCCCCCCCCCAATCCCACATAGCCACAGCCCCCCCCCCAATCCCACATAGCCACAGCCCCCCCCCAATCCCACATAGCCACAGCCCCTCCCAATCCCACATAGCCACAGCCCCCCCCCCAATCCCACATAGCCACAGCCCCCCCCCAATCCCACATAGCCACAGCCCCCCCCCCAATCCCACATAGCCACACTTCCCCCCCAATCCCACATAGCCACAGCCCCCCCAATCCCACATAGCCACAGCCCCCCCCCCCAATCCCACACAGCCCCTCCCCAATCCCACACAGCCCCCCCATATCCCACACAGCCCCCCCATATCCCACACAACCCCCCCATATCCCACACAGCCCCCCCATATCCCACACAGCCCCCCCCCATATCCCACACAGCCCCCCCATATCCCACACAGCCCCCCCATATCCCACACAGCCCCCCCATATCCCACACAACCCCCCCATATCCCACACAACCCCCCCCATATCCCACAAACCCCCCCATATCCCACAAACCCCCCCATATCCCACACAACCCCCCCATATCCCACACAACCCCCCCATATCCCACACAACCCCCCCATAACCCACACAACCCCCCCATATCCCACACAACCCCCCCCATTTCCCACACAACACCCCCATATCCCACACAACCCCCCCCATATCCCACACAACCCCCCCCATATCCCACACAACCCCCTTCCATATCCCACACAACCCCCTTCCATATCCCACACAACCCCCTTCCATATCCCACACAACCCCCTTCCATATCCCACACAACCCCCTTCCATATCCCACACAACCCCCCCTCCCCATATCCCACACAACCCCCCCTCCCCATATCCCACACAACCCCCCCTCCCCATATCCCACACAACCCCCCCTCCCCATATCCCACACAACCCCCCCTCCCCATATCCCACACAACCCCCCCTCCCCATATCCCACACAACCCCCCCTCCCCATATCCCACACAAACCCCCCTCCCCATATCCCACACAAACCCCCCTCCCCATATCCCACACAACCCCCCCTCCCCATATCCCACACAACCCCCCCTCCCCATACCCCACACAACCCCCCCTCCCCATACCCCACACAACCCCCCCTCCCCATATCCCACACAACCCCCCCTCCCAATATCCCACACAAACCCCCCCTCCCCATATCCCACACAAACCCCCCCTCCCCATATCCCACACAAACCCCCCCTCCCCATATCCCACACAAACCCCCCCTCCCCATATCCCACACAAACCCCCCCTCCCCATATCCCACACAAACCCCCCCTCCCCATATCCCACACAAACCCCCCCTCCCCATATCCCACACAAACCCCCCCTCCCCATATCCCACACAAACCCCCCCTCCCCATATCCCACACAAACCCCCCCTCCCCATATCCCACACAAACCCCCCCTCCCCATATCCCACACAAACCCCCCCTCCCCATATCCCACACAAACCCCCCCTCCCCATATCCCACACAAACCCCCCCTCCCCATATCCCACACAAACCCCCCCTCCCCATATCCCACACAAACCCCCCCTCCCCATATCCCACACAAACTCCCCGCCCCCCAATCCTTCCTTTCCGGCCTTCATGCAATGGATGCCTCCCCCACTTCCTTCCAAGTGTGCCTCCGCTATGGTGGGCGGGTGATCGCCTCTGGATCAGGACTGTTCTCTCACCGATGCCCCTTTCTTGGGCATGTCCTGTCCTCCTTCTGGGGTTTATTCCGCACAGGGCGTGATGTATAATTATCTTTCAGATTTGAGCCCCCCCCAGACCTCACTGAAAGGCAGCCAGCTGTTTAAGGGTGGGGAAGAGGCGAGAGGTTTTCTCTCTTTGCCATGTTTATTTCGCATATCCCCTTTAACCAGATCCGCAGCAACACAGATTTGCATCTAGTTTTCCAGACATGGTTAGTGTTACAGAGATGCAGGCAGTAAATGGAAATTAAACCGTGAGGTGGGATCTTGGTGGAAATGTTTTTTTGGGGGCTGTGTGTAGGATTTTTATATATGAGTCAGGGCCATCCATGCCTTCAGCTAGCCCTGTTAGGGGAGTTGGAAGTAGGGGTATGGGGGTTCTGCAGCCAATACCTGGGTTTAAATAGTTTCACATGGGGTAATGTATGTACATTGTTACTGGTTTTGTATATACAACACCCCCCAAAAAATAGTTCATACACTCCTGAGCCCAGTTTATAATGCTGGTGCTCTGCAAGGCAGTGGGAAAAGGGAGGGACCTGCAAGGCAGGAATGCCAGTGTGTTTGTGTGTGTGTGAATAAAACACACAAACCAGCTTTCTACGACAATCTGCGCTGTGTGAGGTGTTTACTAGCTTACCTGTGATTTGTCTTTTCTCTCCATTACAACACCTGCCAGCAAATGCCCGTCAAACATGTATTTCTTTTTGTACACAGATTTAGGGGTTCCTACAAAGTTGTGTTGTGTGAGAATCCATATTTACTTTGGGATTTTTGTATTGACTGACAGATGGGATTGCATGGCAAGTGGCATTAAGTAGATGGCAATTAAAAGGATGGTATTGGCTACATAGAACTGGGAAGCAAAGTGTGTATATATACATTTAGCTTTTCTTCCCTTTTTGGGTCTGTGTACGTTTGTAACAGGAAATGGTTAAATGGGGAACCTAAGTCCTATGTTTAAACAGCTCATTAAATGGATCTTGGAGATGGAGCAGCATTTGGGGCTTATAAATTCCTTTTGTCAAATGTTTTGTCACACTGGATATCAAGAGGCCTTAGTCCCTTTGTAAAATAAGAGTGTGTATCACAGGGAGTGTATGCTTATACAGATATAGTTGCAGACTGGGAGTTTGAGCAACACTAGTGCAGAATACACAAATATATATTTACTGAAGGAAAAAATGTTTTACTATAAATACTAGCAATGGGGAAGATGTGTGGATGATTCTTTCCTGAGCTATGAATGAATGGATAGTCGTTGCCTAGGCCTAGCTACTGCAACAAGATGGCGTTTCAGCATTTAGGTTTTTCATGTTGAACTCCCCTTTTTTCCTGTGTGACAAGCTAGCCTCTCTTCCCGTCTTGGCATCTCCTTTTGATTAATACAATTTTCAGAGTAGCAGAAAGGTTTGAACACACAGAGGCTTTCATTTCTCAGGGCTATACCATTACACTTTTCTCAATTCTAATTCTAGCCTCCCCCTTCCCAGCACAATACTGGTGGGAGGAGTATGTAATCATGTATAAGATTGAAAAACATCAAGCTGGTTAAATATGGTATTAACCTGCTGTTCTTCACCCGGATGTTTTTTTGGTGTGTATGCTTAAGATTGTCACCTGTACAAGCTTTTATTTTTTTACGTCAGTAGTGCATAAAGAAACATTTTCTATCCCTTTTTTAAAATCTCAATCTTATACATTTTTTTTCTGAACGCCTTAATCATGTATGATTTAGGTGCTAATAGTTTAGATCAAAACATACAGTAGATATGTTTTAGTAAGTGTGGTATTGTGACCTAGGGGGTCAAATGTAAAGGTGCCGGTCTTTAAGAAAAATCACGCTATATATATCTATTTATATTCCTTTAAGAACTGTATATTGGGCTCTAAAACATAAATGCAAACATCATGGCTTAACGCATGGAAAGAATTAAGAGGAAACATCAACAAAATGTGTATTTCTCAAAAAAATAGAGCATTTACTTGTTGTTGTTTTTTACCCTTTGCTGGTATAAGTTTGCAGTGCATTTTAGACTCCATGTAAGCAAAAAAGGTGAAAATGACAACTAGTGATGTTAAAATGCCATACAGCCTTTAAATATTCTTACCCTTTCATTTTGCTATTTACGCTACTTGATTTATGTTGCATTGTGAATTTACTGGCAGTTGATTTAGTGACCATTTCCTCTCCTAGTAGTATTATAAACAAAGTATGTGTGATATTGCTAATATTGTGCCTATGTAGGTAAGTGTGTGCCCTGTATTATAGAGGCACTTAATTTTTATGTGCTTTTCCATAAATAAAATATCTGGGGATCTTCAAACTATGGCTTTTATTAACAGGGACCTCCTCCAATTTCACAAGATAATCACTGGTGAAGTCTTGGTGCAAAAAGTGGGTAACCAATGAATCCGTTGGGGAAGTGTTGCATATCTTGGTGTTGTACCCCTTGTTTATTGGCATGCCTGCAATAATGCTTTGGACAGACATTTTTATTTTGTATTGCTTTGGGAAATTACTGCTGATTCCCTTTAACTGATGAGGTCCCGCTAAGTGATTGATTAGTCTCCAGAGTACTTATGTTTTAGGTAATAATATATAGGAAATAAATTGGTTTATGTATGATGCATGTCTCATACAGTACATATAAATCACCCAACACAGCAACTTTCTTTTATTAGCAAATAAGCTCTATAGTTACATTTTTCGAATGTATTTAGAATGATTATGGATGTTAAAGCAATATAACATGTGTAATCTGAAAGAGAACCGATCTTGCAACCCTTGCGGCTTTGTGTTGCCAGATAAACATAAAAAATATATATACTTCGTAGATCCTTTTCTAACTTATTGTGGAACCATTATGTTTAACGTTTGAAATTAGTATAGTCAACGTGGGATTAGCTTTATATTTAGTGGTTGTGTCTCCGAGCCAGGCTATCTGGAAAGTATTTCAAGACATTAGATCTTTTTTAATTTGCGTTATCAGCTTAGGGTAGTTATGAATTAGTGACTGGTATGTTTTTGTAATAATTTCTAAGTATCTAAGATGAGTATCACTTCACCAATAATTAAAATATAATTGAAGTAATTTTTAGTTCGTGTTTGGGGAGGGATAGATTAATGGCCTTAGATTTGTCTGTTTATAAGCGGAGATTTGTCTGAATTCTGTCATGGCTGCCTGTGAATTGGGGAGTTAAGTCAATGGGTTCGCTAGCGTCAACATGTCACCTGCGAACAGACATATATTTTATAATATTAGTATTTTGTCTGTTACATGCCAGCGGCTCTATTGTTAGGCCAAATAGCAATGGGGGAGAACGGGACAGCCTTGCCTTGTTCCATTGGTTATACAAATGACTACAGGCATACCCCGCATTAGCGTACGCAATGGGACCGGAGCATGTATGTAAAGCGAAAATGTACTTAAAGTGAAACACTACCTTATCCGCACTTATCGATGCATGTATGGTACTGCAATCATCATATACGTGCATAGCTGATGTAAATAGCGCATTTGTAACAGGCTCTATAGTCTCCTCGCTTGTACACAGCTTCGGTACAGGTAGGGAGCCGGTATTTCTGCTCAGGACGTGCTGACAGGCGCATGCGCGAGCTGTCGTTTGCCTATTTAGCGAGATGTACTTACTCGCGAGTGTACTTAAAGTGAGTGTCCATAAACCGGGGTATGCCTGTACCTTGTAATTTCAAGGTAGCTGTGGGGGAGTGGTAAAAGTGCCCTTATCCATGTGACAATTGGTCCCCTGAACCCAAATGCCTCCAACGTCCGCCCCGTTCATAAATTGCCACTTAATCTGGTCAATAGTTTTTTACGCATTTTTAAACATAAAATAATTGTTTTAGTTTTCTGCATATGTATTTGTTCTGTTATATTTATAAAATGTCTAGTATTGCCCAAGGCTTGTCTTTAATTTATGAACCCTACTTGATCAGGACATAAGTCTGTGGAGAACTGTTTGCAGTCTATTGGCTATTATCTTACTATATATTTTGAGATTTGAATTCAGCAGCGAGATTGCCCTTCCCTTTTAACATCTCATTAGATCTTTTCCATCTTTATGGATGACCGTTATGACTTTAGACATTTGGTCTGGAATTTGGTCTTCCTCCAAAAAAGGAGTTGAACATCGGGGACATTGTTGGGGCCAGGATGTCTCAAGTATTTTTTATGATATATATTTGTATGGTGCTTTTGAGATTTTTAAAGACTTAACTACCTCTGTGATTTCAATTGTTGTGATTTCTGCATTAACGGTATTGGTCTTCCTGGTCTAATTTTGGGAGATTATATTGGTGCAAGCACTTTTTTTTTTGTCAGGGTATCTCGGCTAAGTTGCTTGTCGGTGTTCAAATTGTATGTGAAAGAGAAACATGACGAAGGATTACCATATCCAAAACGCGTAGTTCATGTAGGGACCTGGAGCTTTTTGATTGCGTGCAGACACCGTAGCTGGCGCCTGCGCTTTGATCTGCAGACCTGTATACCGGATGCAGGATCAGGGGCACACTGCACCGGAATGCAGAAGCTGGCGACGTGGACCGGAGGCGGTTATTCACATGTGAGTTTACTGTTACTCACTTTTTATATTAAATAAAATATCCTTTTAAATCTGTATCTGTGGCGTTGTCTTCCCTCATATGCACACCGGTGAGGTTATACCAGGGAAAGACCTTGAAGGGAGCATTAGCTGTTTGCTGCAATGAAGGAGCAGCATAGAGGAAAGAAACCTTTCTAAGAATTTAGTACCACACATGGCCATGTGAGTACGTCTATAGAATATATTTTATTCCACATCACTTGTTTTTTATTTTCACTATTGTTGATTTGTCAGTGATATATCTGACTGTTATTTCTATTTGCTTTTTGCCCCCCCCCCCCCCCCCCCCCAACCGCTCTTTCTCTTTCATATCTCACTACGAGGATCGTGGGAAGATGCTCCCTGGGGCTGAGCAGTAATCTCATATTCTGGGCCAGTATTGTGTGTTGGTCTTGTATATTTAGTATTTGATATTTTATATATTTTTAGTAGTTCATATCACTGTATATGTGCTATTGAAAGGGAGCGCCCCAGTTTGCCTATACCACTTAAAATTGTTTGTGTTGTATCTGCCAAATTCCCTTGCTATTATTTTTGGGTTGTAGGATATTTTTCCGTTTTGTTGTGATACCAGATTTGTATCTGATTCCTTTTAGTTTATTGCTAGTAACCTGTCCGTCTTATTGCCCTTTTCATAGAAATGTTGATTGGTCCATTTTAGTAATTTTTCAATGTCCTCTAATTGAAGATCTTTTTTTACTAATTTTGATTTGCGAGTAGCCTTTTATATAGTTGTTTTGATGGTTTGGCTTTGTGTTTGTTCTAGTATTTTTATTGCTGCCCCCAATTCCTCTGTTTTCTTTAATTTCTCCATTTTCTTATGTGATTCAATTGATGTGTTTCCCCCTGAGAGTGGCTTTGTGTGCCTCCCACAGTAGGGAGATGTCCCACTCCCTATATTAACTTCAAAATAGTCTGAGGGTAGTTTAAACTCTTTGGTCTATTTCTAGACAGTTTAGTAGTGAATCTTTGTCTCCAGCAAAATTGCCTACGAATTGTTTGAGACATATTTAGATTTTTAGCAAATGGGGCGGGATCAGACCATGTAGTAGGCCCAATTGTGGTGTGGGATATCTCGGCCATTATTTCGGGGCTTATCAAAAAATAATCCAATCTAAAGTAAAACTCGTGGGGGTCAAAAGAATGTGTGTTGTCTCAGGTATTTTTATTTAATACCCTCCGGAGTCAATCAGAGGAAACCCTTGTCGTGTTCCTGATTTATTTTTTTGGGGCAGGGACTGGGCTGTCTCTGCTGGATTTGTCAATGTCTGGGTTTTTAACCATATTTAAGTCGTCATTTTTTAATACTAGATAAAGATTAGTGTGTATATATTGTGCCCTGTTTGGACATGGAGAAGCTCCCCTCTCTCCTCTGCTTGGCTGAGCGAGGAGGATCACTGCCTCTACGACTCCACACAGCATGAGATATGCCAACTGAGTAAAGAATAGAGTTCTGCAGGCACAACTTCAAAAGGTCAGAAGTCCTGCAAATCCCAGAAAGCCATGGAAGAGTAAAAGTAACATCAGGGCACATGGACTGATACAAAATTAATATTTATTCAGCCGTGGAAACCAACGTTTCGCCTGTCAAGCAGCCTTTGTCAAGGTGAGGGCCGAAAATTGTGTATCCATGGCTGAATAAATATTTGTTTTACATGCCAGCTGAATAGACATCAGAGATTATTCCCCCCATGGCTGTGGCACACTTGGGTTCCAGTAGTTAAGTCATATTTCAAATTTGAAAATTTTTAAGACCGCCAA
Organism: Ascaphus truei; assembly: GCF_040206685.1. NCBI lineage: Eukaryota > Metazoa > Chordata > Amphibia > Anura > Ascaphidae > Ascaphus > Ascaphus truei. Next base: position 73,939,353 of record NC_134488.1, on the reverse strand, counting down.
ACCCCCAGTGGATCCCGTCAAAGCAAGGGCTTTCTTTGAAAGCATCTGTGATTTATGGATAAATGCAATTTTAAGGTGTTTCAAAGCCAAGATGTACTGGATATCTACTCCAATCTTCCAATAAAGGCCACAGACAGTTTCTGACCAGTATTGGACCTAAAATGTCAATCGTTGGCTAAGGCGTCTGACCATTCAAGATGGGATCTCTAAAGTCCAGTGGAAGCTGTAGGAAGTAATAAAAAGTTACCTATAGCGCACTCGAATCACTAACATAAAGACCCCAAAAAGGATATACACTTTGCTGCAATCATCTACAAAGGAAAAAAATCTCCACGCACCCTAAATAATGAATAAATATTAAAACATCCATTAGAAAAATCTATAACTATCTATACTAAAGTATTGAAAATATAAACATACAAGGAAAAGAGAGCAATATATCAATCAAGGTGGTTATATGTCAACATTTTAAGACAAGATTGCCTCTTCAGGAAGTTCCATCGTATTGCCCAAAAGCAGTGGAAAAACTCTGCTAGTTTTAAGGACTTTATGGACTTATTCTTCTTTGAAGTCATTGGATTTTTTTCTGGAAACAGCCAGAATGGCTGCTTTGACTGATATAGAATATGCACATTAGACCTGCGGGTAAAGGCTTCAGCACAAATAGTTTATTGGGTTCTGAAAAAGAGCTATCTGCATGTGAAGCAATTCCCTAAAGCACGGACAAAGAAAAAATAAGGATTTGGACTTTTTTGCTTTCATGGGATCCATGATCTGAATCTAGTCCTGAATCGATTTTTGTGTGTTTTGAAGCCTCTAGTAGTCTATGGGATTTAAAAAAGAAAAAAAAAATTCCTTACAGGTAATAGGATCACCCTGCTTCAACCTCTTTCTAGATCACCATGTTTTAATGTTCACCAGCACAAGATTCAAAAGCACCCTAATTTAGGTCAAGTTTTCACATAAACCAAAAAATCATAGTTCCTTTAATTCTCCCAGAACCAGCGAATGACAGAAACGTAATTCACTAGATGTTGTAGTGTTTTGAAGATCTAACGACTCTGCCAATCCGATCCAAAGGAAGAGGGACTTTTTTTCTGGCATCCAGGACCTGGAAAAGTCATGTCATTGCTCAAGTCATGTCATTGCTCAAGGAGCAATCGCTTGACACGCAATCGCTGGCGGTCCAGTAACACTCTGATGTAGCCAGATACCCGGCACTGTAAAAAGGGTTAGGCCGTGATTATGCCCAAAAATGCATGAGGCGTCGCATGTAGCAGCGCTAAAACAAGTACCTTACATCCAATGAACGTGCTTATACCGCAAGCGACGGCTGGGTAAGAGACTGCGAAATTTGTTTATCTTGCAATGGCCAAGTCATGTGAGTGGTTCAGCTAATGAGGACGAACCGCTCACGCCCATGCCCCTGACACGCCTCCAAGCCTCCTGCTCTCTCTCCCCGGTATAATCAAGATGCTGCTCGGCGGCAGTGCTGGGTGACGTCACAGAATATCGCTGCTGCACTTGGTATAATCAAGACCGTAATCAGTTTGAAAGCGTAAGAACATTTTTTTTTTTTTTTGTGCCGATTTAACATTTCTATAAAATGAGCAGATGTCTTCTGTCTGAGACCTAAAATCCCTACATAACGTTGGTGTTTATTTCCACTGAGTGCAACAGAAATTACTAAGCTTTGCTCAAAATAACAAAGGTCATAGTGGAATGTGGATCTGGGCTCACGATTTAGTCTCTGAATTGGATTATATTCTTACCGCCCTTGGATTTTGGCTCACTGCATTAGTATCTTGATAATTAATATTCTCAGTTTTAAAATCCCGTTTAAGCCATATGGACTGCCTTATTGTTGAGACACCATTCCCGAATAGTCTAATTCACGTGTAGATGCAGCTAATCCAAGTATAGTTTAAACAGGGATAATTATCAAATCAAAAACATAAAGGTAAGATCACTATTTTATGGTTAGTAAAAACATTTAGTTTGGGGATTAAAATGCTTCACAACACTTTAAATTTTGTCTTGTGCCTCAGGATGAATATTCAATTAATTGACCACATTAAATCTTTCAAATATGAAACCTACACACATTAGAGCAGGGGGTGGGGGGACGCAATCATTTTTTGGGGGGCGGTTGCAGAGGTCCCGCACTCTACCCCAAGGCATTTAAATTAAATGCAAGTCCTCTGCAACCTCTATTTACCGAAATTCAGCCAGCTCAGGAAGCGACCCCATGGCAAAGCAGCGTCATGTGATTTCACTCCACATGACCCCGCGGCGTCATTTTGACACCGAACTGAGGTATATGGGGGGGGGGGGGGGGAGACGGCACGAGAACTGAGGAGAGCAGGCAGGGGGACACAGCAAGGAAACTTTGCGCACGCCTGCCTTGGAGACTGGTGTTGTTTGCTACTCAAAATTGTATTGTTTACACAAACTAGCTATTTTAACTACAGTTTAAAAAGCCGGATTATGCCTAATTACCTCTGAAGCATTTTGCAGTCGCTGATATCAACTTACCGGGTTATAAATTTCTTGTTCCCAGTTGCAACAAAGCAATGATTCTGTTGAATATTTGTAGGTTCTATGGCGTTTCTTGGAAAATATATATTCTTTTTAATGGGGTTAGTTTTTCAGGTGTCTGTAAAGTAATTATCTTGGTGTCGCCTAGTTGATATTTTGTGATAACTGAATTCAAATGTGTTGGCCTAGCAGAAAAGTATGATGAGGGTTTGAAGGGCCGTGCAAAGTTCCTTTTTCTTCTAATGGGATGATATCTTCAGTGCTAAAAATGGTAAATCTTTAACTTTTAATATTTTTGTTTTGTTTTTTGTTCTTGCAATTTTCAATGGCTTAATTACCACATATTGCACATGAAGTGGCGGGGTGAATGAAAATGGTGAATTAAGGCACAAATTTGTAGGCATCCTTGAAAATATTGCATTTGTATAGGCACCATAATGTCTTATTTTGCAATATAAAGAAAAGAATGGGCAGAAGGGGGACTGAGCAACTAAAACATTTATTTAATAAAAACCCACTAATGGTTAACTATGTTAACCCTTAGTGTTTTTTTTTTATTAAATAAATGTTTTAGCTGCTCTGTGCCCCTTCTGCCCATTCTTTGTGAGTCTCCTGTAAGGCTGTGGCCAGGTAGGGGGCTGGCGCTCATGCGCAGTGATGTCACGCGCATGTAAGCAGGAGACAAATCTTATCCTGCTAGAAATTTGCTAGTGTCAATGGGACGCGGGGGCATTTCAATGGGACGCGGGGGCATTTCAATGGGACGCGACGGTCGGGGACATGTATCTGCATCTATAGCAGGAACAGCATCTATTGCAGCAACACACCGTGTGTGTGTCTTTACTTATATAGCGCCAAAAGTGTACTCGGCACTTAACAAAAAATACAGTACAGGGAATTATAATAATACAAGTGGTGCAGAAAAATCAGACAATAGGAATATACAGTTCGGTACGGAAATAATTGGACACTGTCACAATTTTCATAATTTTGGCTCTGTACGCCACCACAATGGATTTGAAATGAAACAACCAAGATGCAATAGAAGTGTAGACTTTCAGCTTTAATTCAAGGGGTTGAACAAAAATATCGTATGAAACGTTTAGGAATTACAACCATTTTCATACGCAGGCATCTTATTTCAGGGGCTCAAATGTAATATGACAAATTAATAATCATAAATAAATAAAATGTTCATTTTTAATACTTTGTTGAGAATCCTTTGCAGGCAATGACTGCTTGAAGTCTGGAACACATAGACATCACCAAACGCTGGGTTTCCTCCTTTGTGATGCTTTGCCAGGCCTTTTTCTGCAGCTGTCTTCAGTTGTTGTTTGTTTGTGGGTCTTTCTGCCTTATGTTTTGTCTTCAGCAAGTGAAATGCATGCTTGATCGGGTTTGAGATCAGGTGATTGACTCGGCCATTGCAGAATATTCCACTTCCTTGCCTTAAAAAAACTCCTGGGTTGCTTTCGCAGTATGTTTTGGGTCATTGTCCATCTGTAAAGTGAAGCGCCGTCCAATCAACTTCGCTGAATTTGGCTGAATCTGAGCAGATAATATATCCCTATACATTTCAGAATTCATCCGGCTGCTTCTGTCTTCTGTCACATGATCAATAAACACTAGTGACCCAGTGCCATTGTAAACCATGCATGCCCATGCCATCACACTGCTTAACCGTGTTTTACAGATGATGTGGTATGCTTCGGATCATGAGCCGTTCCAAGCCTTCTCCATGCTTTTTTCTTCCTATCATTCTGGTACAGGTTGATCTTAGTTTCATCTGTCCAAAGAATGCTGTTCCAGAACTGGGTTGGCTTTTTAAGATATTGTTTGGCAAAGTCTAACCTGGCCTTTCTATTCTTGAGGCTTATGAATGGTTTGCACCTTGTGGTGAACCCTCTGTATTTGCTCTCGTGAAATCTTCTCTTTATGGTAGACTTGGATAATTACCGTATTTCCTCGATTCTAAGACGCACTTTTTTTCCCTTTTTCACGTGTCTGAAATAGGGACTGCGTCCTAGAATCGATGTACTCAAAAAAACACACACAAAAAACAGCCAGGGGGCGCTGCAGAAGCCACAGCAGCTGTCAGCGTTTGCCCTGCGTTTCTGCCACCCCCGCCCCCCCACACAGAGGAGCAGTGTGTCCCGCTGCATGCCCCGCGACTCTGCCACCAAACCCCCCCTCCCTCCAAGTGCCGGTCCCCAAAGGAGCAGTGTATGTTCGACTGCATGCCCCGCGCTCCCCCCCTTGCTGGAATTACCGCCCCCACACAGGAGAGATTGATTCAGCAGTGTGTGGCTGCATGCCCCAAAAGCCCTCTGTCTGCCTCTGCTACTCACATCTTTGGGATGTTTCAGTTTAAAGAGTACACACATCTTTTGTATCTGTAGCTCCGACTTCTGATCACATGACCTCATTTCCCTATCAGAGGACAGCAAGCCAACAACCAATGCAATACAAGCATTGAGAGCTTGTATTGCATTGGTTGTTAGCTTGCTGTCCTCTGACAGGGTAAAGTAGGTCATGTGAACAGAAGTCAGAGCTACAGATTCAAAAGATTAGTACTGAAATTGAGCGCCGAGTGCAACTCACGCAGGCCACGCGCACTGTCGCAACGTGACTCATCCTGGCGAGCATGAGCCCGCCCGCTCGGCGCCACCCTGGACGAGCCCTTAAGGGCTCACTTTTTTTATAGGGGGTTGTGGAATCCCTATGACATACGGCTGCAAGAGGTTAAAGCTTTACAGTACAACACAGACAACACCAGCTTGAGCTGCACCCCACTGCCCAGCAGCCGCAGCTTTTGCGCCACTCTCTCCAAGGACTCAGCGTCAAATGACGTCACGGGTCACGTGACATCGCCGCCTCATTTGACGAGCGTTGCCATGGTGATGCATCTCCGAAGACCCGGCAGAGAGCAGCTAAGGGAGTTGGAGGCCTCACGCCTCCCCATGCATTTATTTAAATGCCGCGGGGCCTCGGTAACCGCCGCCTCCCCCCCCCCCATGAAATTCTCACGCCCCCCAGTTTGCGCACTCATGTTGTAAACATCTGTCCCTGTGGTTCTTTGATTTAGGTGTTACCACATGTCAAATGTTTGTGTTCTTGAAAGTTCATGCATTATGTCTGTGGAAAAACATGTTTGTACCATGAGTTGTATCACCACCTGCAAACTATCTAGTGTTTTCCATGACTTACAGTTCTGACTTCTGTTCATATGGCACAGAAGAAGCAGCATCCTGTGCTCTCTTACACAAGGCATTTCAATTAAATGCCGGGGGATCGCTCAAGGCCTCTAACTCTTACCTTAATTCAGCTGGCTTCGGGCAATGTGGCGGCAAATGATGTCACATGACCCTGCAGCATAATTTGACCCTGCCAGAAAGGGATGGGGGGCTCGAGCACTGGGGTAGAGCAGGCAGGGGTCGCAGCACCATAAGTTTGCGCACCCCTGCAAAAGCAATACATTTATCCTTTTACTTTTAACACAGCTGTGTGTGTTTATATATTTTAAGTTATGGTGGGTGAAAAAGATGACAAGAAACCACAGATCGATCTATCTTGTTTGGATTCCTATATATTGGGTTTTGCTGTATGTAGACACATCATGCAATATTAAGTTGCCATCAACTCTTCAGTGCCAAACACTGCCTCAATTTTATCATTTCAGCTATAACTTTCTGAGTGAGATCCAAAAAGAAAATTAGTGTTAAACAGGGAGATTTCTTATAGGATGATGACCAGACAAGGGGTGAAAGATCAAAAGGGGGTGGGGGGACAATGAAAAAATGAAAATACAAGATTACATTTAATTGCCACTTGTGCAAAAGTTGTAAGAAAAGCAATTGAATTTGGGAAAATAAGCATTAATTTAGAACAAAATCTGTACAGCAATATAATGTCCTTGTATAAATATAAGACTTGAAGATTACCCAAGAGCAAATATAGTCATCCACACCTTGTCTTTGCTGCTTGGACATCCAGCACATGGTCTATGTCACAAACACTGACTTAACCCCGTCCAGCAGTGTGTTGTGGACTGCTTCAGCATCAAAGGTTGTTAATATCATCAATCAGTGATGTAACCAGCTCAGTGCCTGCAGAACTTGTTAAAATAAATATTAACTGAACTTTGTTGGTGAAAGAAAGTGTATAGTCCAAACTAGGAATAGTCATTAACTTTCTATTTGAAACAAGGTTTAAAGTTATTCAAGTTATTTCTTCTGCAGTCTTTCAACTCAAAACTATACCTATTGTGGCAATGTCAGATTTCAAAATACAGATTGTTTTCAAATGCCGAACCTCTTGGTGTCTAAACAAAGTTTGCAATTTTGTTTGTTTCACAACTGAAATGAGTCATCATGCTTGTTGTTTAATAACCAAAAAATGACCGTGCCTGTTTAGCATATTTATTTAATGATGTAAAAAGTAACTCGTCCTGACCGGTCTTCACTACAATTGCATTTTTCTAGAAACAACTTTATAAGTTCAAATGGCCTCTGTTATGCATTAACCAATAATGTAAAAAGTATTTATTGTATTTTACATGTTCCCTATTCTTGTAACTTCTTAGGCTGCGACCATAGGACAAGCCGCGCTGAGCCGTGCGGACGCGCCGCGCTGAGCCCCTGCGTCCTCAATGAGGATGTCTTTAGAAGGGGCTCACGCGAGCGTCCGCAGGCGTGCTGAGGAGTTGGATTTTTCAGCCGACAGCCAAGCTGTTTTTTAGAGCGCTGTCGGCTGAAAACATCCAATCAGCGCGAAGCAGCGTCAACGTCACGGCGCCTTGACGTCGGTGCGTCGCGGGCGATTGGCTCAGCGACGTCACTGCCCCGCCTCCCGATCGCGCCCGCTGACTCGCCTGCATGTGCATGAAATCGCACAGATTTCAGCAGGCGAGCCTCAGCGCGCCTCAGCACTGACAACCCCTCTATGGACGTGGCCTTAGTGAAAGTCTTGCGTTGCGGAATGTTTTGTTTTGCAGCTGCTCCGTATTTTGCGAGGTGGACTGACTAACAATCATTTGGGGAAATGATGGCCTGGAAATGGCACTTCATCATTCAGGGACATTTGGGTGTGTTGTACATTGTAGAATTCAAGAAGGGTGGGTATCCAAGTTGGTCCTTTCTTCCATGTAGTAACAAAGGAAGGAGAGGGAGCAGGTAGTATGAGACCTTTTTATTGGACTAACAAATAGTTGAAATGTTACAAGCTTTCGAACCCAATGAAGGTAACCGTGTAACATTTCAACTATTTGTTAGTCCAATAAAGGTGATATATCAGCTACTTACTCCCTCTCCCTCCTTTGTTACTACAGTAGATTGTAGAGGTGAAATACTTTGTTTTATATTGAACTGTGAATACTGAATGAAACAGTCAGCTGTTTTTAAAATAACGCAAACTGGTATCAGTAGGAATGTAAAAAGCCTGTAGACTGTTTCAGAGGAGGATTAATAAAATCCTTCCTTACCTACCATCTGTTTCCAATAAATGTATTTGTATGTGAAGCAGGAAAATAAAACCATGAAAGCTCTAACAATGGGAGAGAGTAAATATAACCAAAATAAAGGTCTCCTGCATCGCTTTCATGTTACGTGTCTTCATAATGTCGTTGAAAAAACAACTAGAAAACTGAAAGCATGAGAAATTACACAAATGAAATGTAGGGTTTACTAGTCGGGGCCTCATGGAGGGGTATTGGATAGAAAATGATTGTGGTTTAGCTCCAGTGACTTTCTTCCATAGCAATTCGACAAACCTTCCCACACTACTACTAGTTCTATTCATTTGTTTCATTTGCCAGGCAAACCACTATCTTGAGTTAAGATTTGAAAGAGGGTTTAATTACAGGGGTGGGTAAGGACCGCAAAACGGGTCAGGTTTTCAGGACATCCCTGCTTCAATTGAGCCACCTGTGCTAAAGCAAGGATATCCTGAAAACCTGACCAGTTGGTGGCCCTTGAGGACTGAAGTTGCCCATCCATGGGTTAGAACAGGGGTGTTCAAACTGGGGGGGGGGGGGGTGGCGTAGCTATTGCAGAGGTCATGCGAGCTTCTCCAAGGCATTTAAATGAAATGCTGGGGGGTCGTGCGAGGCCTCTGCAACTGAATTTACCGGCTTCAGATGACGCGTTGGGCTCGCGTCACATGACCCCCATGGCGCCGACAGGAGGGTAAGGGGGGGCGTGAGCACTGGGGGAGTGGAGGCAGGGGGGCACAGCAACAGAAATTTGCGCTCCCCTGGGTTGATTTCTACAATAAGGGCAGTGATTTATTTTTATTTTTTGTGTTCATGCAGTATAAAAACAAACCCCTTCGTTTTTAAGACAAATCTGTCATTTAAATACTTGGCTGGGTTTATGCAACATAGAGTATCTTAACATGCATATGTGAAAATGACTTGCATGAAAAAATGAACACCTAAGAATTCATGGTAATTGTAATGATGGAATGTTAATGTAATCAATGCGAGCGCACCCTCCCTCAAAGCTTACTTAAGGGAAAACAGATCTGCCAATTTTGCATATCAAGGCCAAGTTTCGCATAAAAAAACAGTACTGAACACACAAAGGAAGTGTGTGGAGTTCCTGTTTCCTGTCTAAACACTCAGCAGAAAAACAAGAACTTTTTAAAATGGGGTTTCAAATCTGTAACATATAGGAAAAAAACATCTTAAGATTTTAACAGCAAACTGTAACTCTTCACATGGTAAAAAGCACTTTTCGTACCTCCGTAATACATCATTGCCCATGTACTGTACTCCAATTTTCATTGAAAATTACTAGTGAATAGGGAAGGGTTGAGGGACGAACATAAAACAAATCTCTAGATAAGCTTTTCTTAATAAAAGCATGGAATACAAATTCCATTCAGTACATTCTGCTGCGGTGTCCTAGATCTTTTGTTCTGTACACCCTTAGGGAAAGCACTGAACTAAATAGTTATCTTTATAGATTTTGACTACGTTCATAGAAGGACATATCTAACGTATTCAAAAAGGATTATCATAAATATAGGATCGCACTGTTAGTGTTTTATGGAAATGGTGGATTATGGTAAAAGCAGGGCCTGCAGGTAGATATCCAAGGGACTAGTTATGACCGGGCCCCCCATTTTGGCGGTTTTGCGAGCCCCCTCTAGAGTTTGGGACTCAACTGCTTTGTCCAGCTGGCCGGGCCCAGGACACGTCCCGGCTCAACCCCGATGGCTCTGGGTAAAAACAATGGCCTTAAATATATTAAGTTTTTAAAACTGCAAGCTCATGGGGCATTTGACAAAGTTAATTTATTTAACTTAGGCACTGGTAATGAGATCTTTATGGAGAATCTATCACAAGTGACGAACCTCATCCTATTTAAGTTCCTTGCTACTGCTATATATTGCATGGCAATGAGTAGAAGCTCTTTTGCATATGCTCCACTTTGGTGGCAGTCCAATGCTTTATATGGACTTTCATGTAAACATGATCACATTTGTTTGATAAATACAGGCTCATCAGTAAGCGTTCACATCCTGCGGTTCGAAGTAGGGACATATCCAATATATCCACATTTATTCTGCTGTAGTTTTAACCTTGATCTTGTAAACGTCATACCTTGCTTTGGCCTCTGTTCCTGCTTTCATATTTGTATGAATGAATACTTTTGCTGCTAGAGAAGCTAGCAAGAAAAATGGAAAAATGTTGAGTACGTATAGCCTGAAAACACAAAGCAAACTTGCTGAAAATTAGACGGAGATTTATCACAGAATTGCTCAATTTCATCCACTGGTCTTAAAAATGGAAGCTGTATATTGGGTCCACCTTTGTTATAGCTGCTATTTGTAAGTGAACAGCCATATGCAATGTGTGCAAAGAGATAATTGATTTGAATAATCTGAAAGCAATATGTACACAAACTTATCCACAGCAAAGTTAAAATGTGTTCTTTGACGTCCAAGCACCGTCTTACTGTATTGTCTTCTGAAGCAGATTATTTGTGTTTGTAACCAGGTGTTGGGTTTCTGATAAATTAGTAAATTTACCCTGTGGAGAGACCTGTTTGTTGAGCAATTCTCCTGACACAGAGATCAGCACAGTAGCTACAGTTAGGAATAAGTGCATGAAAAACATAACGAGATGTGAAAGGTCACACAAGGATGTTGTTTTAATTGGTGGTTAACTTTAATATGGGAATACAGAGAGACATGAAGGTTTTTATTTTATTTTTTACTTGTATATGGATTAAGTATAAATGTGCAGATAACTTTGTTGCTCTCGCTAATGGCGTTGCTGCTTCTTTCCCTCCTCCCCCAGGTCTTGCCATGAAATGTGTGGAAATCTGTAATGTTTCATCATAAACCTCTACACTTAAATGGAAGCTGTAGGCTGATTGCTCCCTGAACGCCTCCTGATCAGTTATTATTGGCAAGCATAATTAGCCATTTCTTACAAGGGACAGATCAGGAAACTGGGTTTGTTGCAAATGTTTATTAAAGGATCTTCGGTTATTTTAATCTGTATTTAAATGAACAAACTATTGCATTTTTGTACCATGCCAGTTTATATATTGATTTACAGGAAGGCCCAGGTTACTTCATAGTTTATAATTATGTTATAAGTGTCATTCTTCAACCTTTCTGATAAATCCTGTCGTTGCTAGCTGTCGTATGATTTTTATATTTTATTTTATTGAACTACATCATTAGAGGAACCTGCACATTTCAGTATAGGTTATTCCTGAAAAGGCTAAACATAGCAATGTTATCGTTTTTGCATCTTTCTGTATACAGATTCAGCTTTAGCCATGGATTCAACAAAGAAAAAATATTGCATGAAGTTTGGACATTTTGCCAATTTGCTTTAGTGTTGCAGCAAGTAATTGTGATTGCTGGAGGAAACCACACCCGAGACAGATTTACTACACTTTGTCGTTTTATTGTGGCTCAATCAACCTAGTGAAGTATAGTGTTAAGATTCTTATTGTACAATCCTATGTTAATGTATTGGCACCAGAAGATTGCTGCAGCCTGAGCTTGGCTTTAGTGCTTACCCAAACTTCAGCCATATCTAACAGATACATAGGAAGTGAACGTTTTTGAAGGAAAATCTAGCAAAACCGTGTGAAAGCCGTTACTTTCCATCTGAATATTGAAAATTCCATCATGTACACACACACACACACACACACACACACACACACACATTCTTATATATTTCAAAGGCAGTCCATTACCATGTTAATGTATTTTTTGTTTTCAATTTAACAAGGGTGCCTCGTCTAGAAAGCAACAAAAAAAAATCAATTAATTGACATAGCTGCAGATGTAGCAGGCGCAGCTGCGTGCCAGTGGGGGCAATAACTGCTGCTACATCTGTAGGGTCTGCAGCCCTGAAAGCCAAGACTCTCCATTTTATGCATGAATACACCATTTTTGTATGTATGTACGAGATGTTATACTTGGGACTCTGAGCAGTAATGGCAACATTAACTTCTAACAAATACAGAGAAATTAGGAAAATATTTACAATTTGCATTTGGATGCAATGTTCATCAAATAGTCATCATGCAAATCTATTTAACACATTAAATGTATTGCTTACTAATCCTATAATCCTACAATCAAAAGAGGCAATAGGTGGGAGCAAAAAACAGGTGGCACAAACCCATACATCTTGTGAGCTACCTAAAGGGATTTTTAAATTTACATTTTAAAGTTTGTTCGTTGACAAAGTAAGCTGGGGCAGGTGATTGACTTCCTAAAAACAACGATAAAAATGGGGTAGGAAGCCTATTATTATTTTATTTTTTTTAACATGTTTTTATTTTTGATGGCTGGGACTAAGCAATGTAATACAGCACCTGAAAGTGTGTAGGTTCTTAATAGAATTGTTGTTATCACAGATAACGCCACTTTAAATATGATTCATTCTAAGTGGTAGGGAACATGATAAACTTCAGGGGCTGCACATTTGCCACACGTGGTGCACAAGAGACTGTTTGGGTAGGAGCTTTTCCTCACTATTCAGTTGCTTAATGTCACGGTGCTAGTGAATACTAGCCTGCTTCTTTTAAACAGGATATTGGTGATTAGTACAGGAGAGGACAGGGCCAGTATTTCAGTGCAGTCATTAAGCTGATGAGGGAACGGGGAGAAGCTAAGATTCACACCACAAACATCTGTTTCCTTTGCACTGGAGAGCAGACTGCTGAGGGCGCCAGGGTTTGGGGCCGCAGGTGAAGCCTCAGAGGGCTGGATGAGCTGTCTATTGCCCACCAGTGGTCTAAGTGCCATTGAAGCTGAACCTGTTCCATGAGTTTAACCAGTTATTTCAAATTTTGTTGACTCATTTCAAATCAATATTGCAAAGCAAGCTACTTTTTTGAACGATTGAGTAATTTCGTATCACTGTTAATATCCATTAATTGTAATCCACTGGCAGTTCATTTGTATTGATTGGAGGTGTTTCTTTTACATTTAAACGTTCAGTGTGGTGGGTGGCCTTTCTTGCATTTAAATGTTGCCTGCAGTATGGCAGAATATTAGGCAAAGATTATAAAGGGAGTTGTGAATTCAAGTTGCAAGAAAAGGGTTTTATATATGGAGTTAACTTAGTTTACAGTGTGATGTAAAGTTCAGTTATAAATAAATTATTGCCATTATTAATTTGAGCCAAGTAATTTTTATTGGCTAGCATACAATATTTTAATATAATTTGTATTTGAGTTGTGCTATACCAGGAATGATTCAAATTAAACAGGTACTGCTCATTTTCTGATGTACATGGGGAGCATTTGCATACTGCTAAAGGTGGTGGCACAATGTAGTTAATTTAATGTGAGCTCGCACCCACTCTGCTATTGTCCAAATTGCTCTTTCAATTCTCCGCTCATTTTCTATAGCGAGACTGTAACAGTAGATATTTGCAATCACGAACATTTCCAAATTAGCATGGTGTTCATTGCTATGCTGTTTAAAATTCTGACTTTGTCCCCCGGACCTGATTTCTCACTGGTTCAGTTTTGTGACGCTATTTTTGCACAGTCTTTAACCATGTCATTGTCCCTGCAGATTTTGATTTTGCAAATTCTCGGAGGGATACTGTTCTGAAAAACCTCTCTCTCCCCCCCACCCCTTCTTGCATGACTAATCAGATGTGATTATCTACATGTCTGTAGCTTACCAGTTTTGAATCCTTGTTAGTTCTAGGTTTCCACTGAACCTTACTGACGGGCATTTTTTTTTTTCTTCATCTTTTTTTGAGTTGGTCTGATTTGCAGGAGGCTAGTCTTAGTCAGATTAGTCCTTTCAATGTGGTAAGAAAGTTGAGATCAGTCGGTGGAGTAGTTGGGTCCCACTACCCCTCCGACACTTCGTGACACGTGACCGCTCCCCAGAGCAATTGCATGATCATTGCGTTGCAGGAAAGGAGTCCTTTTCCATTATCCTGTGAAGCACTGCACGCGATCATGGGACCGTATAGGTTCAAAGCACAGTAAGTACAGTTGGTTAACTGTACTTCAGCATTTCCCTACTCCCCCCTCCCCCTCCACTCTCCCCAGTTCACTGCAAGTATAATCTCACATTGTCCTGACACAACATTCTTGAAGATCCTCTTTAGAGCTGCTTAATCTCTTGTAGGAATGACATTCTTTAGCCTTCATGCAGAATATGCTATTGGCGTTTTATGTTGAAGCAATAAGGATTTGAGCCATAACCCATGGTTTATTAACGTTGATAGAGGGCCCAAAGTCAGATGGTCTCCAGAAGAGAATACGCTAGGTATTTTGAAAGCAATGCCCACTTCAGCTATGTGATTTGTTGGTAATGCCATAGAAAGTCACCTTGCTAAAATTAAGCATCCATTTTTTAGCTAAGCTTTATTTTTATTATATTTAATTGTCGGTGCACAATAAAAACTATTTAATTTAGAGAACCAACTATTTTAATTATTTGGAATAAAGATCAGCAACTGTCCAAACAATACTCAGGTAAAATATTATATGCAGCACTGATAAGATTGCTCCAAATTTTCCTTGCTTATGTCTTGACTCACTACAATGCTTAAAGGTAACATAACATAACAAAAAATAACAGTTACATTTAAACATTGACAGCTTAAAACAGTTCAATTGTTGCTGAAAGTCAAAATTCTATATACCTATAGTTGTGGAAAGTTATATACTGTACACGTAGTATTCAAAATATACAGTTCAGCTTCCAAAGGCATGAGCTTCGGTAGAAATGAATTTTTCTCTCAAAGAACTGGTGTATGCTTTCAGTGTACATGTTTAGTGGACGATTAGGGAGTTATTCATGTGCAACAATAAATATTATTGAAAGATTTGCTGAAATGATTTCATTTGAAAGATTGATATTAAGGACTCTGTTTTTGTGTTTTCTTTGTTACTTTGTAAGATTTAGGTAGCATAACCTAAGTTTTATAGAACATACGCATGTAAATATTCAAAATGATATCAATTAACATTTCTACGAACACTCTATTTCAAAATGGGGTTTCTACCCCTAACCCCCCCCCCCCAAGACCCCAAATATTAGTGTAAAAATATATCAATTACCTGAACAAGCTGATGTTTAACTCCAAACAAACCAAAAATAACACATTTATGCTAATGAACTTTTTACTACCTGTACATCTGCAACCCAACCTTGGAAGATATTGCTTGTTTACTAAACATTTGCCTTTGTTCACACTGACCTCAATAGACACCAGGCTACAGCGACGCCGCATCAAAACAAGTAGATGTAATCAGTCGCGTGCGCCTATAGTGGGCGCGACACAGCGACCAAAATAACTGAAGTAAATAGATTTTGATATTTACCGCGACGGCCGCACCACGTGACTGCAATTAGCCAATCGCATAGCCTCTGCCTGATGTCACCGCCCCTTGCAGCCAGCGACATCGCAAACACTGAATTACAACTTTTGCGACGGCGATGGGTGACGTCACCGGTCGCGTCGCCGTCAATGTAACCTGCACTATAAGCTCCACCTAACGCTGCGGGCAGGGAGCTCTTCACCCTGCTCGCCCAGCGATTCGTGGCCAGCTAGGTGCGCGCTCGTCTGGGGGCATGGACACGACTTCACGGAGCTGGTTCGCCCTCATTGGGCGAACCGCTCATGTGACACGCGAGCGGCAAAATCAAATTTATTAGATTGTAAGCTTCCCGGAGCAGGGACTCTTCTTCCGAAATGTTACTTTTGTGTCTGCAGCACTTATTCCCATGATCTCTTATTTGTATTATTTGTTATTTATATGATTGTCACGTGTATTACTACTGTGAAGCGCTATGTACACTAATGGTGTTATATAAATAAAGACATACATCTAAGCGCCGAGCATGCGCAGGCACTTTCTCATGCTGGCCACACACATTGCCTCAATGTGTTTCAGAGCGGCCAGCGTGAGTGCGCCCGCACGCTCGGTGCCAACCTGGCCGAGGCGCAAGTAATTTGACTGAGATTGAACCTGTGATACAGCTATAGATTATGATCAAGACTAGGGGGGAAACATTTTTTAAGTACAGGGTTCAAACTTCTCTGGGTACTTGTTTAAAATGTCCTTTCAAAGCTTGTCCATAAAAAGGAACCGATGCAGCAATGTCAAGTCTTTGTGAATCTTCTATTAACTCTTCAATTACTGTAGAAAGTTCAATTGTATTAAAAATGGATGTGGGTACAGTTACATTGATGGAATGCATCCTAGAATGTGCCACGATCTTTAGCTTGGTCAAAATCTTTCACATTTTAGATCAGACTAGTAAATAGTTTTTTTTCATCCTTTTTCTTACATGGAGATGCCATCTATGTACTTTGTTAAACATACTTTTGCTCTGAATTGCTCATGTATAACAATTTGTTTTGCACTTATGATGACTCTGAGC
This sequence comes from Ascaphus truei, assembly GCF_040206685.1. NCBI lineage: Eukaryota > Metazoa > Chordata > Amphibia > Anura > Ascaphidae > Ascaphus > Ascaphus truei. The sequence goes on along the minus strand of NC_134488.1, from coordinate 73,922,922 downwards.
AGACTCTCTTGTTGTAATGCCCTCTGTAATGAAGAATGACAAAGTAGTAAGCATTTTAATAAACCTGGCACATCAGAGGTTAATGTTAGTTGCAAGTTGGCTTAAAATACATTCATGTATTGATGGCAGGTCAAACCTAGTTTTATGGGGCTTTCCAGAAACTGAGGTTATCTGGGGGTCAACGCCTGGTTTTGCAAGTGGGGGGATTGAAATGGCATCACAATTCTTCTCTGACAGTAGAAATAAGCAATAAACCTCTTAAGTATAATGTGAAAGGGATGTCTGTGTTCTGGACATAGCACTGTGTGGCCAAGAAGACATTCCAGAATTGTCTAGATTTACTCAATCTAAGGATATCCACGATCTAAAACTGATTCGCAAGAATAACAAATAGATCTTTGTAACATTTATGATTATACAAAACAAATAATGCTAAGCACTTCATGTTTGACGTTGCAAAGGACAGATATCCATTTGTTGCTGAAATTTAAGAGTGTGTCTCAAAAAGTCTTGTTATATGCGACCAATTCGCCCTAACATATTGATATAAATTACGATCTAAGTATGGGAATAAAGATATTGGACTTTTTTTCTGTAGGCAGGTGGCTTTTTAGGTTATTTTTTCCTTTAGCCATAAAAATGTCAGAGATTGAGTGGGCTCAAGGATAAGTCCCAGAAGGTGAGCTTATGTTTTCCATGAAATAAGTTTTTTGATAAAAATAATTTATTTTAGAAGATGAATTTAGATTTTAACCAAGGGTATGGAAATCTCATATTTTCCACTCGACTCTTAGAGAACCCAAATATATGGTGATGTATGTTAGGAACTTCTGTTTAGTTAATCCTTTATTTGCTGAAACGGTCGGCATTTATTATACCGTATGTTCTTATATTAATCTTTTTCTGTAACCCAAGCACTGTACTAGTTTGTATATTAAATCTAAAATTTAATAATGTCTTTAGCTCTAATTGAACTGTTGCACGCTTTGTAGAGAGGAAACTACATTTTCGGACACATTTTTCTACAACAGATGTTGGGATGTTTTAAGTGCATTTTTTCTTTTAGTAATCCTAGAACAAAGAGACTGCAAATTAATATTTGATATTTTTTTGTTGGCAGCTATATATTGTGATGGACTAAGGAGAGATATTACGCCTTTGAGGAGCTCTACGGGGGAGATAAGTGTGCCAGCCGGGGATAGCCATGTGTATTAACCCTTCTCACGTGCTCACAGGTGTGCAATTTGTGAGACTCTCCTGCTGTCTTTAAGTTCTACCTACAAACCACTTGGATTGTAAACTCTACGGGCAAGGACTCCCTTTCCTAATGTTCATGTCTGAAGCACTTATTCCCATTAAGGCTGTGGTCCCAGTCAGCGCTTGACCGCGACCTGAGGTCTGCGGGGAGAGGGAGAGATTGCGACTGGAGGGGGCGTGGTGGGGGGGTTTGCGGGAGCGTGGCCATGACCTCATGCGGCTTGTTCGCCCTCATTGGTTGAAGCCGGGGCGTGGCCACGCCTCTGTCGCAAACTGTAAACTCCATTTCAGTGTCTTTGGAAAATCTTGAAGTACGGCGCCGCTGCACCTTCCGCGCGTAGGTGCGTACTGGGCCCGCCCAGCCCTATTGAGGGGCGGTGCTTGTATGCACAGCGCACGCAAAGGCGTGCACTCTAGAAGGCACTGGGAATGCAGCCTAAGGCCGAGGCCATGCTAGCAATAGAGGCGATTTGTGCCCTAGGGGCTGAGGCGTGGTGGTGTGGCCATGACGTCACAGAGCTGGGTCGCCCACATTGGCGGAACCGCCCACGCGACCCAGCCGTCACGTGACAAAATAACATATCTTGACGCATGAAAAATCGTCTGTGCTCTCGCGCACGCGTGCGATGGCTTTCCTTATTGAGGCATGGCCTTTTGTTTGCGGTCGCGATAAGCATGGACACCGCCTGAGTCTCATTCTTTGTTACTGCTTTGAAGCTCCATGTACATGATTGGCGCTATACAATTAAAGATAGGTGTTTGTGTATTCTATATATCCCAATAACCTCTGAAAAGGCATATGCCATTAAGTAGTATTTTTAATGTGAAGTAAAGAATCTTCACGGTATACCGTGTATACAGTGAGTACAGTATAATTTAACAGTTGTGGATACCACTTTAAATTAACCGCCATGCTAGCCTGTAACCTATGTTAGAGTATTAACTTGGAGCTATATTTTCATCGACCAGATTAAGCGGATTTGTTCTCATAGGCTGAATTTGCTAATTGGGTCTGTGTTTGTCATGAGAGGTGGTAACAAAAAAATCTGGACAGAGTACAGAGGTGAGCATGTTTATTGATTTGAGAAAGCGGTCTTGAATAGACTCCATTGCACTACCTGGGAATTTTAAGGTACGTATAATCAGGACTATGGGTTTGTCCTGTACTGGTGGCTTCGAGTCTCGCTCCTTTTTATTTCCCATGCCCTGAATGTTGTGGTACAGGTGCCTCAAGTTTGGAACAACAATTTTGTAAATCATCCATTCCTAGAAACCTGTTTTGCTTTGCATCTAGTTCTCACATTGGAAAGACACTGATTTGATGGATTTATACTTTGTTGTTGTTACAACTTTGTTTCATGAAATTTGTTTGTGAAACATTTATTTAATAGTAGTTTAAGTAGAGGCAAAGCTCTACTGTGACAAGTGAATTGTATGCCATTTGTGCGTGCATCATTCTTAGGGCACTTATCTGGCTGGTTTTAACAAGCTGTTAAGTATATTAGCCTAATAACAAAGGTAGCCATCTGGCAATTTTCTCACAATTTACATGTTGGTAGACTCCTGAGTGCTGTCTTATAACCCTCCACCCTCACTTCAACAGTGAAATTGTGTGGCAATAGAATTATTCCACAACAAATTGTGAAAGTGAGAGCAGGGAAAGGAGCGTTCTGTTTAAGCAAAATTGGAAGTTCAGCCTCGTGAGGTCAGTACCAATAAGGACAAATCACATCTAAGCATTTCTTCAATGTTGACTTTCTCATTTAAAAAGATTGCAACACTAATAGTCTCAAAATTAAGCCATAAGTATGCTACAGCCTTTGACATTACTCCTTTGGTGTGATCTATTTTTGTCTTTTATAGCTCCAAAAGAGTTGTGCTATTATCAGGGGTGTAAAAAAATAAGTATTATATTCTTCTATCCCATCCAAAGAGAATAATCTGGTTAGATATCCATAACAAGTCCATCTTTTGGTTTTGGTATAACATTATGTTGCAACATAATAATCATTATGAATGTCTCTCCAAATTTTTTTTTACCCACATTGTTTTCCAGGTGCATAGTTCCTAGTTTGTATAACCAGGCTGCAACGCCAAAGCTTGCACATCTTACCATAGACTCTAGCTATTTGTCAACTATTTGAAGGCTCTAGTGACTTTACTTGAGCACTTGAATTGTTCAACATGGATCACCTTTGGATTGAGAAATAGTCTGAAGAAAAGAAAATGTTGGATTAGGGTCAGAAGGATAGTGCACAGTTTAAGACTCTCAGCCGGTTTTGTATTAACCGGATTTGAATGAGTAACTGAGCTTATTCAATGCTCTATTGGGGCTTAAAGATGACATTGGAGTGGAGGACAGTTGAAAGGGACATATCTGTAACTTTACATATGCACCACAGGACTTTTAAAATCTACAGTATCCAGCCGACAAAAGTTCAGTTTTTAGGGGCAGAAACTTTCTTATTGTAAGTATAATCGGATGTTGTACATTAAGCATAGTTTTGATTGCTAGCTTTGTGTTCTTCTGGTTTTCTTTAGTGGTTAATTTTGAAGATCACGTTGGCACTTGTTATCCATTTTACAGCCTTTCTTGTACATTTTGGAGATCTACCATGATTCTGGTGTAAGTGTTGCTTGTATACTGTAAGTGTGACTGTTTTCACCACCACTCAGTCCAGTTATACAATTTGTTTTTGAGGCACAGACCCACAGCTATTTAGAGATTTTCGTGTCGGTCTTCAATCTATAGATTAGGGCGGCGATCATATTTAATGTTTACTATTTTTGTTTTTAAGGACACAAGTACGTGGGCAATGGAAGTTGTTAAAAATGGACTAGTGAGGGTCTGCACTTTAAATGTATGTATTCAATGAAGCCGCTACTTACCTTTTTTTATTGCTACCCAAGTAGAGGTATATCATGCATGTAAAGGAAAGTTGACTATAAAAAGAATGTGGGACTCTTACAACAATATTTTATTTTTAAGACATTTCTGGTTTTTATTGGGGTCTTTGTTTTAGGTTTTTTTTTTTTCCCTTGGTTCAACATTTACCCTAAAGCATACTTAATATTTTTCATTGCCTGGATCAGTGCCACAACATATGTAAAACCTAATTTAATAATTGATCATACCATGAACTGATTTACAGCTTAATGGATATGTCCAGTGACCTATAGTATTGTGGAATGTCAGCCATTTTGTGGTATAACAAAGATTTCTAGTTTAATTCAGCTATTAATATTGATTAGGAAACTGTTGGAAGGTTACTGCTACATACTTAATAATAATAGCATGTTCTTGTATAGCGCTGCTAGTTTTACGCAGCGCTTTACAGAGACATTTTGCAGGCACAGGTCCCTGCCCAGTGGAGCTTACAATCTATGTTTTTGGTGCCTGAGGCACAGGGAGATGAAGTGACTTGCCCAAGGTCACAAGGAGCGGACACCGGGAATTGAACCCGGCTCCCCTGCTTCAAACTCTGTGCCAGTCAGTGTCGTTACTCACTGAGCCGCTCCCTGTTTATAAAAGATCTAGAGCAAGTAGTACATGGAACATTAAGTGTGTAAAAATGTAATGCTAACTGATTCAGATTGGCTGAAGAATGAAGGGCCTTGTTTGTATGTGTGCTTCCTTTATCTTTAAGGTGTAAAAAAATGGCCATTGAAGCTTGTTAAACATTGTGGAGGTAACCTAAATCATATAGTTGTCATGGTATGCTATAGTGTAAGACTCAAAAAGGAGTCCTTTAGAAACACACTTTCAATTATGGTAGGAGTATTAGGGGCTGTAACGTAATAGGCCTACAATGCATCTTTAGTTGACAAATATATTTGTAGTAGTGTTTTAACGATAGTGGAATTGCATGCAAGTTAGAAAATAGAGGTTTTTACCTAGCGGTTTTGTAGCAGGCGGTGGTGTCTCACAATAATAGTTGCTAGGCATTTTTCTTACAAATATTGTCAATGTTGGTTTTAAGATGGTTGGGCTGGAATATTTATGTATCAGTCTCCTTCATAAGTATTGATCTTTTGAAGGCTCATAAAAAGCTCTGTTCTAGCCATGCACATATTGTAAAGCACACCTGTCAAACAATATCTATTTATCTTGTGTGCTCAAAAGGACAGTGTGGTTGCTGAGAGATCTTGAATTCAAGACCTAACATTCAGTCAATACTCATTCGGTTACAACATGGCTGTGTTTTACAGAGTTGCAGGGCATAATAAACGAATTAAATATGTTAACTGGGACTGGTGTGTTGTGTGATATACCAAATGAAATGGCATTCAGTGCAGTATACAACCTTAAGTTTGTAGAAAATGCTCATTATATCTGAACTCATTTCATGGTCATTTGGGATAAATTGCCTCTGCTAGCCAATAAATTGTACTTGGAACAAATTCGCCCACACGTGCCAACGTTCCTTATCTTTCCAGCGGAACGGACCTAAAGATGCGTATGCAAGCCCTGGATTGTTTAAGAAATGATCCAACCTGCTCATAGCACAGCAATGCACTGCTTCTCAAACTATTTTCTATTCTTTTCTTACAGCTTTGAGTGTCGGTGGTGGTAGTAAAGCTCCATTTTAGTGAAGAAAATGAGTGAACTCGATCAGCTACGCCAGGAGGCTGAGCAGCTCAAGAACCAAATCAGAGTATGTATTGAAACTTCTCATTACAATGTTGTGGGTGTTCGAATTCTCCTATTAGGTATAGTTTTATTGTGATTTTCATCTGGACTGCTTTAACTGCAAGTTCTTAAAATGCCATTTCCGTCATATGTGCATGGTTTTTTTCTGAAGATTTTTTTTAAATGGTTTGCTTGCAACCTTCTTTGATTTTTTTTTTTTTTGTAGACATCTGGCCCTAAATCATTTTCAAACATAGCATAGATGTACTTCACATCTCTCCCTTCCTGTAACTAAAAAAAAAATCTAGGCAAGCACCACATGAAAACCAAAGACAAACACGCAACGCCCAACACCATTTCCCTTCCGTTTCCCTTTTTTTATTGTTATTGTTTTTATCGCTGCCTCTTCCCCTTCAGCACTACTCCCGCTTCCCTTTTCCTTACACTGCCTATATTGCACAGGCCTTTCACTTTATCTCTTTCTGTGCTCCTCCCCTGTCGGGTTATACCTACGTTTTTCGTTTGGTATTATACATCTCTGTTCATTTTTGGCAATCAACCAGTCTTATCTCTTTTTTTGTTGGCCTGTTAAGGATTAGTAGGCGAAGAGTAGGGGAGAATATGCTGCAGAGGGAGAAAACAGACTCCCACTGAAATATTCCCTTCATTTGTATCCACATTCTCTTTTGTATGTCAAGAGACGAGGGTCAGGTGGTGCAAGCCAGTAATAGACAACCAAGCAGGGCCTCCCGCACCTTCAGTTTAGCAAAAGTCTGAGTGGTTTACATGATGCCGTCCTATAGCCCATGGTAGACATTGCTTACATTGTGGACTGCTTCAGTTTGCCCAAACAAAATCTTCAACATTAACGTTGATTGCTGGAGTTTGTTTAGTTGTCTTACACTTCCGTTTTTAGCAACTGTTTAAATGATCCCTTTAGGTTTAACATCACAGGGCTTTCATCCACATTCTATTTTGATTCTTCTAAAGCACCTTAACCAGTTCTGCAGCACGTTGCTTTAGGCTTCTTTTTAATGAGTCTTGCCATAAGTAGGGTAACACCTTTATGAAATGTCATTAAAAGCATCTATTCATTAGACATAATAGGACTTTTTATGGCCCCTTGACTGGAGCTGCCTACCTGTGCCTGAGAGGCTTCTGGTCCCATTCATTTGGATGGAGCAGATCTGTTTAAGGCACCCAGAAGCAACTTCCCAGCTTATTAATAAATTATTGTTTTACTATCCATGTTACATTAAACTTGTTAGGTATTCGCCATGCATTTTTTTAATACAGTACTGTATATATGTGTATATATTTATTACACACGCACATTTTCTTAATCTTCTGTTTTTGAAGCGTGCCATTTTTGAACAGGTACATTGGATATAGTTGTGTTTCGAGTATTTAGGCCCACAATTCCAACAGTGAATAATGTAGCACAACAACCGAGGTTTCCAGATGTAATGTAAAGGTATTTTTTGGGGCGAGGAGGGCGTTAGGCACTGATCTGGTGAGGCTGCACTTAAAGTCTCAGTGACTTAACTTTTTTTAAATTATAATAAAATGTTAAGATTTATATATCTAGTGTTATCCGTTTTCTTTGCCGTGCGATGTGTAATGTAAGGGTTTTCTTTCGTTAAAACTCTTGCTTCTTTCATAGCAGTAGCGTTTTGTAGTTGTGTCTACAATTGTTTAAGATCTGAAAATAATAATATTAAAGATTTGTAATACAGTACTCATGTTTTCCCCAAGAGGAACTGATGCCTTTTATCTGTAGTAAATTAATTAAGGTGTGTGTGTGTTTTTGTATTTATCATAATATTTTTTCTCACCTTTACATAAACCTGCAGCATGTGACTTTATCCAAGCACAAGTGCTTGGCAATTTTAGAGTAACTGCTTTCTCATGTCATAGCAGAAATCAGTCCTTTCAGCTTTGGATGTCTGCACAACAAGCAAATGCCTTAAACATGCTTGCCTCATACAGTGCGTTGCTGTACATTAGTCTCTTTATGGCTGCTTTTTCTGCAGTACAGGTGGAGTCTTACTGCCAAAGCGGTGACCGTTTTTGTTTTGGATTTTTTATTATTGGAATCCTTTGGTAAGTTGAGAATGCATGCACTGCGATACAATAATGTGAGAATGCAGGCACTGCGATACAGTAAGTTGAGAATGCAGGCACTGCGGTACAATAAGTTGAGAATGCAGGCACTGCGATACAGTAAGTTGAGAATGCAGGCACTGCGATACAAGAAGTTGAGAATGCAGGCACTGCGATACAATAAGTTGGGCATGTCTGATTCTCCTCCTTGATCCAATACTTAAATTATAGTTGTTCTGCTGAAATTAAATTTCAGTTTGAATTAAAAGCACTACAAATTTATTTGAGAAATCTTGGTCACCGAGTGCTGTCTGTGAATTTTTCTGGCATTATTAGATGTGCTACTTGTACACATTTGATCATTGTGTTCTCTAGCACATTAAACGGTAGGATGTTTGTTTTTTTTGTTTTTTGTTTTTTAAAATCATCTCCTTAACTGAATATCACAGTTTGAAGCAGAATTTCTGCCCAGTTGTAAAGATGGCTTGGTAATTTGCTTATGGATTTCTCTGCAAGTTAGATGTTAGGACTTACATTTTAAAATATGAATAGGGGTGGTATGTATTCCCATTGCACGATTTCAAGACTGGTTTTAGCATCTATATACACAAAGCCTGTTCTCAGACAGCATGGCAGCACTAACATAAACGCTCTCCACATTGTTTGAGTAGGATCAGTTTGTTAACATTTTTGTTTTTTTTAAGAACATGCTGTTCCTGGTCAGGTTTTTTTTCATGTTCTCTGTGCTTATATTATGCAAACAAAATTTCAAAAAGCTTCAACTGCACCTCTCTCCAGTAATGTTTGCCTTTAACCAGTTGCAATTGTAATGGTGTATGATTTGGTGGTGCAACAGTAAACCTTTCTCCCTCCCCCTTCCATCCCCCAGAAAAAACAACTTGCATTTCTCTCTATCCCTTGCAATTCAATATAGCTGTAATTATGAAGTTTTGCTTTTCAGAAGAATTAAGCAAGGCTTTAGTCCCCTTTCATATAGTTGTATGTACTAGAGTTGCATTGCTTTGTAATAATGTCTTGCAGATATGGTAACAAGTTCCTTATGGAACATTCTGCACTGCTGATCTCACTTCACTCTTTTATATATCTATCTATATCTGCTGGGCTCCATAATTTTTATATTTCTGCCATTTATCCTTGCAGCATTCCCTAGCCCCAATAAAATAAAAAAAGAATGGATGCAGGGTTAGTAAAAAGATGTCCAGAAACTTCAATTAAAACCAATAGCCCCAAAAACAAAGGTCGGCACCATCACTGAAATAATAAAAAAAAGGAACAAGTAGTGGGACAAGGATGCATTTGTATCTTGGATTTGGGCAAAGAGAAACCTTAAGACATTATCCAGGGACATTCGATTCGTTCTAGGCCTTCAGCATACATCCTGCAAACTCTAAGTCCACTAAAACAAACAATGTGTGCTTTTCTTTCCCTTCAGGGAGTGTTTTTATATCTCTCCCATCGGTTTGATTTCATGCAAGTGAAGTGCAAAGACCAGCATTATGTTTGTAAAGTAATCAAATTGTATTATGTGACTAGGTACGATAGTTGGTCAAATCTGTTTTCTACAGACAGAGTAATCCCTGGCTGCTTGCTGTTTCTCTTTGTATGCATTGGGAGTTTGCAAATGAAAATACTGTAGTGTTTTCCCTGCCTTCATTAATTTTCAACTCCTCTAAACAGTTTTTTAAAGCTTGGCTCCAGCACGAACCAGACTTCCTGGATGTCCCTAGTTCAGTATATCCGTTAAGAGGTCTGTTTTGCAGTGCTCCGTGAAATGTCAACAATACTGGTATCAAAGGCTTGTTAGTATAAAAGCTGACCCCTCTGTGGGCAAATCATAGCTAAACTGGAGCTAAAGAAGTTGATTGCTTGCAATATGTCCGAACAGTTCTGTGAAGGCTCCATATATGATTTTATTGTGCTGCAAGCACTTCAGCTTTTCAGGTACCGCCGATCGCTGCTTGACGTCAGCGGCACTTGAGCAGTTCAGCCAATGAGAGCGAACTGCTCATGGCCCATACCCCCCGGTCGCCCTCTGGTCTCCTGCACCAGAGTGCAGGAATCGCGGTTGCGACGTCGTAGCCCTTAGTATAAGCGTAGCCTAATGAGAAATGTAACTTTATGGAAGGTGCAGAATCTCTTGGTGCAAGACAATATGAGCGCGTTGCTATTCTTTGTAATTGGATTCCTTAAACACATTTTATTATCCTTGGAGCAATTCTATTTTGGGGTTTTCTTTCTTGGTTATTGTTTAACTGTTTTCCGTAACTCTTGGTTCACCATATTAAGAGATCTGAGCACTTAAGAAGGGCGGACGGTCTTGCCAAACGGGGACATGACCCTTCAGGGTGAACTGAAACTTGCCCTCCTCCTTGTCCATGTTTTTGCCATATGTCCATTTTGTCTCTAGGAAAGACTATCCCTTAACTGATTAATGGCGTTTGATTTAGCACCCCTTACTGTGGGATGCAGCATTTTCAAACATTTACTGTTGTCTATAATCTTTGTCATTGGCTTTTATTTGTTGTTAAATTGCCAGTTGTCAATGAGGCCTGCAGTATATTGCAGAAAAACTGTTCAAAACTTTATTTTATGCCGCATCTATTTTATTCAATTCAACATATTCTTAGGCAGCAATAATATCTGTTAAACCCTTGAATGCCTTCTTTATTGCAGGATGCTAGAAAAGCATGTGCAGATGCCACTCTGTCTCAGGTAAAAATATTTAATTTTTTTATATTCTTTTTCAGTTTGTTTTATTCATGTCAAAAAGTTAAATTCTTGAATAGAAATCCTGAAAGATCTCTGCATTTTCTATATGGTAAAGTACATGGGTAATGAACACTAATATAGGTTTGATTACTTTGGCACCATTTTGGAGGTGTGTTAAAAAATAACCTTCATAAATTAAAACATTAAGTACTGCAGATATCATTAAACTGAGACCATTCTTGAAAGTTTTCGGAATCGTGCTCTGTTTTTGGGTACAATAAGTAACTAATTGTCTTGCCGTTTTCCCAGAAGTGTGACTTCAGCAGCTGAACAGTTAAGTCGTATTAGGGGAAACTGCCACAGCTAACAGGACGTTTGCATATACCAACCCTTTAAACTTTGACTAAGCCCCCTTATTTTATATAGTGGTGTAACCCGGGCTTCTCCAGTGCTATCTTCCCGTTTCCAAGGTACCTTAGTGGTGAAGTTACTGGTATTACTTCTTCGTTTTTAAAGGACCTACAAATGGCTGTTCAAGCGATGATGTTGCAGCTCCTTATTGGCCCAAGATTTTCCAGTGATTTTATTTTCCCCCAGCAACAAGGGAAAAAGCGCAAACCCAAAACACCTATTTAAATATAATACAGATTAATATCGCCATAAATGGAGATGCAGCTGGTTGAAGGGTGTTTCTCAACACTCTTAGATAGATGTCATAGTGCAAAGACTCCAAAGTGCAACGTGAATAACAAAAGGGAAAAAACATAGTGCTAATGTGTAATACACAACATTGAGGGGTGATAACTCTAGTCAGTGCCCACTCACGTGGTCAAGGGGATTTTCAAGTGTTTTCAGAAATCTGATCTGATGAATAAGCAGGAACTCTCCCGGACCATGAATCACTCCCTAGGGTCTTCTCAATCAACGTTGCTCCCTTCTTCTATTCACACACGAGAACACTTAACTGCTCCCGGGATCACAAGCCTAGGTTTCGATCACGCGTGATCCCGGGAGCCGATAAGTAGGGTGGTTTTAAATACTAGTAACTTCACCGGTAAGTATCTCTGGAATCGTTGTGGTCCCCGAAGCTCTGGTGTTCCCATCCTCTTAAAAAAAAAAAAAAAATATTAGGGTGGCATTGCTGCTTTAAGCTTAGTATTTTGAAGAACTCCATCTCACAAAGAACAATATGCTAGCTACTTCAGTTATTGTCTTTTAGATATATTCTAAGCACCATGTTTAATGAGGTTTGCATTTTCATCTAGATCACAGCCAATATTGATCCAGTGGGTCGAATTCAGATGCGCACAAGACGTACACTGAGGGGTCACTTGGCTAAAATCTATGCTATGCACTGGGGCACTGATTCTCGGTAGGTATAGACCAAGGAAGATGGACTTTCTAGTCTTGTAATAATTTTTTTGAAGCTGGTAATTTTATTGTTACTGAATGTGCGCATAAGCTTTGCATGTATGCACGAGTGGATTTGCAATAAAGACGTACAAATTTTTTTTTTCATAGGAAACACAATTTTCTGGTCCATAAGTAAAAGATGCGCCAATAGTGATGAATGCCTTTAATTCACTAAAAGTAATACACAGAATCAGGCGAACATAACACATCGTGTATTGTAATGTACATATACGTTGGTTGTTTGAAACAAAAAATAGAATAATTTTAATTATGTAATGTAATAAGTAAAGCTGAAGTACATCTTATTTCTATATCATTTTTAACTCCTAAATACTTCAGTAGGTATATTTAATGGTCATTTATTGTGAGAAATGTTGGCGGTCTGTGTATGTGTTTCTGATGGCAACCTAAAGTATTTTGCATATTACAGAACAGGTATGATGTGAGTTCAAGTAATGGGTTATAGACTTTTCTCTCTCTAATGTTTTATAGCTGTCGATCTTGATTTAATTTGTAATCTCCTGTTGGAACACTAATGCTTTGTGGCTCCTGCTGGAGATGAAAGACCATGTCCTAGGATTTGTATAGATCTATGCATGTGCTTGTTTAGTAGTTAGGTTGCTGGGTACATGCTTTTTATACAGTTTATTGTACCACGGGTATATATCCATATATGGTGGCATATACATGGATGGTAAAGAGACCTATTTTGGAAAAAATAGAAGTGGCTTGGGAATAAGTCTGTGACTGACGTGACACTCCAGTGTGTTTGTCATATTTAGAGTTTTGCTTTGAACAAGCTTGTCAAACTTTTTTTTTTAAGTGAAAAACAAAACAAACTAGTTTTACTGTGCATTTGACGCACAAATCTGTACCTGCTGTTTATAGCTAGTACCCTATGGTATACTTTCTCTTAGTCCTTGCAATCATAATGTGTTTGTCTCTCTTCCCCCTTCAGGCTGCTAGTTAGTGCCTCCCAGGATGGCAAGCTTATCATTTGGGACAGCTACACCACAAACAAGGTGAGCAAAAAAAGAAATGCTACAGTTTTAATTATAACCCTATGGATTAAGTAACAAAAGCCTAGATGCACACACAACCTTTTCTCTGGCAAAATCTGGAGAGAGAAAAAACTATTAAACATATTCATACCTAGTGTCAGATTATGACTGATCATTATTTGCTACTTCTGCTTTAACAAATTAATATTTGCTTTAACAAATTTAGTGTAAACTACTGATATTGCAATCATTGGTTGAGCTTTTTATAATCAATCCAGGTAGAAGTCTAATTTTCCTGCTCTCCAATGTATCAAACAGGGATCTTTAAGATTGAGCTTCTTTTTCAGTTAACTGTTGCAAACCACCTGGTGGTTAACAGGAGGCAATATAAAGCTGCAATCTGCTTTGATTTGCTATTTTTCAAAGGATTTATTTTTTATTATAATAACTAATGGGATCCATGGGTCCCCCAGGGCTGTTCAGTGCTCCCATGCGACATGTTTTGTCCACGGGGAAAAATACTTGACCGGTAAACACAAAACGGTTGAGGCCAGCCTTGCCCACAGCTGCCAATTGCAAGCCACAATGCTATTGGTGACCCCATGTTTGCAGTTTTTTGTTTTGTCAAGGAAACTACAAAAAATATGAAACTCTTGTCGCTCTGAAACTAGGGGTCCTCAGATCCAGTCTGAGACCCTGTTCAGGTAATCCAGGGAACAAAATAATGTGGGGTGTGTTTGGGAACACGATAGTATGGTTTATGGACTAGAGGCCAAATGTATCCAGGTGCTCAGCACATCAAAATGTTTCCAACATGTCAACAACAAAATGACAATTAGTAGGGAATATAATAATATAGATGGAATAAATGCATCAAGACATACCTGTAACAATGGGAGAAAGGAGACCGTGCCCAGAAGAGCTAATCTAATAGGATGTTTCTTTAATATTGGTGATGTTCATGTTGTATAAATGCTTACAAACTGTTGACATTTTAATTGTTAGGTGGGTACAGCAAACTTTGATGTTTGCATTAAACTGTCAAATGTTTTCTCGCTCGTACAACAATTAAATGTTTTTTTAAATTATCCCCCACTGTCAGCAGTTTTTTCTTGAATGTGTACATACAAGGGACTAATTTGGTGCCTCTGCTTTAACTGTTATGCAAGAGATTTATGGCAGTAAATCGCAAGATCAAAGCCTTTGACAACAGTACAGAATCATAGTAGGCACGCGCGACGGAGCGCAAGGCTGCTCAGTGTATCACTGATGCTCTATAGCAGGGCTGCACAACTTGTAAAGCGAGAAGGGCCGAACTGCTCCAAGGAAAACAGATTTGGGCCGCACGGGTAAAATAATCATCATCATATCTCCCCCAGCACCTTTCATCATCATCATCCTCATATCTCCTCCAGCACCTCTCATCAATCTCTCCCAGCACCCCTCATCATCCTCATATCTGCCTCAGGCCCCCATCATCCTCATATCTCCCCCTACACCCCTCATCAACCTTTGCGAGACTCACCCTCTATCTCAAACCCCCATCTCTCCCACTCCCCCTCCACATAACACACAATACCCCCCTGCAGACCACACACATCCCACCCCCCTGTACCTCACCCTCCCTGTACTTCACCTCACATCACTTTTCCCCTGCATCTCACATCACATCCCTGCACCTCACATCACCCCACTACACCTCCCCCCTGCACCTCCCCTCCCCCCCCTGCACTTCACCTCACCCCCCCCCCCCTCCCTGCACCTCACCTCCCCCCCCCCCCTGCACCTCACCTCCCCCCTCCCCCTCCTGCACCTCACGCGGCAGAGCAGGCAGGACTAGCACACTCTTGCAGTCCTGAGAGGAGGGGAGAGCGGCTCGCGGGCGGGAGAGGAGGGGGAGAGTGGCTCGCAGGCAGGAGAGGAGGGGGAGAGCGGGGCGGGAGAGGAGGGGGAGAGCGGCTCGCGGGCGGAAGAGGAGGGGGCAAGCGGGGGGAGAGCAGGCTCGGGAGGGAGGACGGGAAAGCCGCCGCGGGCCGCGTGTTGTGCAGGCCTGCTCTATAGGTATACACCAGAAGGGGATAAATCAAGATAAAAAAAATAAGTATACATCTTTCAGAATAATACCTCTCTAAATTTTAGCTTGCATGCTATAAGTTCAGCCAGTTGATGTTGGGGAATATAATGTTGAGACTGCTACTGATGTCATATGCAGCTTTCTGGCAGTGTTTTAGGCAGCCTGGATTCAATCAACTTTTTGCAGCATGTGTCCTCTGATTTATGGTTAAGGGATACAGGAAACTAATGGTGGGATAAAGTAAACTTATAGTTGTTTGCACACAGCCTTTCTCCTCCGTGGGTTTATGGTTAGACATATTTCACATTAATTTTTCAGATTGTATCTACTTGGGCCCAAGGTACACAATACGCAACATTGTGAGAGGTTCAGTGTAAAGGTGCACCGGGATAGATTTGATATCACTAGCTTTTTGAAAGCATTTTAAGAGACCAACACAAAAGAATCATGTTCTCTTTCTCCTTTTAATGTAATGTGCTGAAAGGAGCATTCCATCTTTTTTATTTAATGGTTAGGAAGCCGGGGGTCCCAGTAGCTGAACGGTGTTAATTACAGTAATACTCCGGAGATCCCCTACTTTCTGATATTTACCTCTCTGGGTACTGCTAGTACTTCCTAATTCTTCAAACTGTTGCCGAACAGGCGTAAGGTTGGCTGCCGCAAGAGAAGACAGCGTGGCTTGCTATTGGCTCGCGTACTAGATTTAAAACTCCATTTTGTTTTCCAAGTCTGGGAGGCTACCAGGAAGCAGGGGGTCCTCTGTAGCTCAAGTTAACTCGTTTCAGCTCTGGAGGGGTGTGTGCTGTGTGTGTGCGCGGTGTCTGTGTGTCCACATACACACCCACGTAGGTAGGATCATACATTTAAACTGCTGTTCACCAGTGGCAGTTCCTGCTATCTTGATCAACAAAGGAAACCGTTGCACCAAATGTTTCATGCTGTACTCTGAAACCTTTGACTGCCACTCTTAATGTCATCTTTCTAGATTTACAGCTTAATTCTAGGAAATGCAAGTGGTATTTTTTTTATTTTGTTTCCTAGCATGTGGTGGTGTAATAGGTTACATCATTCTGCAGGACTTCTAACTTCATGCTTGACCTTTGCTTTTCAGCATAGGGAGAAGGAGTGGCTCAGTGAGTAAAGACACTGACTGGCACTGAGTATGAAGCAGGGGAGCCCAGTTCAATTCCCGGTGTCTGCGCCTTGTGACCTTGGGCAAGTCACTTTATCTCCCTGTACCGTAGGCACCAAAAACATAGATTGTAACCTCCACGTGCCTGGGACCTGCGCCTGCAAAATGTCTCTGTAAAGCGCTACATAAAACTAGCAGCGCTATACAAGAACATGCTATTATTATTATGTGAAAAGCACCATACCGCAGTATAATGGGAACATGGTTTAACGTGCTTTAGATTGAGAGGAAGTTCCATTTCTTACTTTGTAAGCAATTCAGTTCGTATTTGATATGCCAGTGATATTTTGGGGTGCATTTTTATTTGTTATTTTTACTGTCTTTAAATATTGGCTAAAAAGACTTTAAGCTGCATAACAAATACTATTGTACAGGGATTCTCAAAATTATCTTTATAATTGGTTTGTTAATAATAATTTGAATGACCACCATACTTAATGAGCTCTGATCTATATATGCTAATATCTCAGGAACACTAGCCTTGGATATAAATACCAGCCTCTCAGAGAAACACTCGCAGTAAGAGAAAGTCGTCTCAAATACATTTTGATGGGTCTCCTGGACAATTGCCAAGGTCTTTAGAGATCACCAGTTGTCCAGAGATCAGTTAGGTATCCTTTAGTCTAGTATATGCAACATATCCTTATATCCGGAGCTTATTCATTTAGCAGAAATAAATAGATGCTTGAAGTGGGACTACATATTTAAATACTTAATTTGAAACTATTTTTGAAGTGAAACTTCTTTAGCAGCACCTTCCACATCAGCAAAATTCCCTGGCAGTGAATGCAGTTGATTGATGCGGAAGTCAGTGGTGATGGAAGTGACGTCACTGCTGGCAGAAGAGGCAATCGGCAACATTTACTGCCAATGCATTTTGCCAGCTTCCACCGTCGGGAGAAACACAAACGAACACACACTGAGCCGCCAAACACGCACTCCTGCGCTGCCCCCCCCCCCCCCCCCTGGTGAGCCGCGGAGCACACCCTCTCCCCCCAGTGAGTTGCTGTGAGCTGCCGAGCACCCCTCCGGAGGGCTGGCGCCAACAGAAGGTACCAGGTGCAGGACAGCTGGAGGGGAGAGTGAGGGCTGCTCTGGGCGGGGGGGCTCAGACAGACCACACACACACTCACTCTCCCACACACCCACACTGACTCTCACCCACACCCACACTGACTCTCACCCTCACCCACATTGACTCTCACCCACACCCACACTGACTCTCGCCCACACCCACACTGACTCTCACACACACCCACACTGACTCTCACACACACCCACACTGACTCACACACACCCACACTGACTCACACACACCCACACTGACTCACACACACCCACACTGACTCACACACACCCACACTGACTCTCACACACACCCACACTGACTCTTACACACACCCACACACACCAACACACCCACACTGACTTACTGACACCCACACACACACACACCCACACTGACTGACGCACGCACACACCCACACACTGACTGACGTGCAAATAGCTAAAACACGCAACGCATTCCAAGTCAAACTTCTTTGCGTTTTGGCACTGAAATTGTGTTTTGATTATTAATTAAAAACATCACCAATACAAATACAATTTCTGTGACAAAAGACAAAGAAGTTTCACTTAAAATTCACGTGATCAGCGCACACACACAGCTTTATTTTAAACTTAAGTATTTGTTGAAAGCTCATTAACAATATTTATAGTATACCAGTAAACTAATGCAGGACTCCCCAGATTAGGAAGATGTATCCCATGGAGTAGGAAAGGAAGTGCCTTTGTTTTTCTCACTTAGTCAGTATGTTGTGGGGGAGAAGATTTTCGCTCAATTCATTTGATTTGTACACGATCAGCTTGTTGAATAGAGCCCTTAGGAGGAGGGTTACACATGTTTAATTTCTCCTCTCCTCCCCTTAGGTTCATGCAATCCCCTTGCGTTCTTCTTGGGTGATGACCTGTGCATACGCCCCTTCTGGCAACTATGTGGCCTGTGGTGGGCTTGATAACATTTGTTCCATTTACAACCTGAAAACTCGTGAAGGAAATGTGCGTGTGAGCCGTGAGCTGGCTGGGCACACAGGTGAGTGCCCGAAATATATTGGGAGATGGACAATGTCAAATAGACAAAGTGTTAGAAATAGAAAATAGAAGGAGAGGGTGTCAGGTTAATGTTTGTGGCAGAAAAGCATTAACATCAATACATTGCTTTTCTTCTCATTTAAACAAAACAAAAACCAAATGATCCATTTTTATCTTTAATGGTATACAGGCATACCCCGCATTAACGTACACAATGGGACCGGAGCATGTATGTAAAGCGAAAATGTACTTAAAGTGAAGCACGGCCTTTTCCCCACTTATCGATGCATGTACTGTACTGCAATCATCATATACGTGCATAACTGATGTAAATAACGCATGTGTAACAGGCTCTATAGTCTCCCCGCTTGTGCACAGCTTCGATACAGGTAGGGAGCCGGTATTGCTGTTCAGGACGTGCTGACAGGCGCATGCGAGAGCTGCCGTTTGCCTACTGGGCGACATGTACTTACTCGCGAGTGTACTTAAAGTGAGTGTCCTTAAACCGGGGTATGCCTGTACTATTTTTAATATGAATATGAAATGCATGTTTCTCTATTGCGAGCCTCTCTTGCCACGTAAATGTTATGGTGTTATGTCTGTTGGAAGAAACTCATATTTTCAATGCCAAAAGTTCCTTGTCCGCTTTTAGAGGAGACCGGTTTCCTGACTTGAATATAAAACATGACCCTAACTTATTCTATCGGAGGCTTGCACGACCACAGTACAGACCCATATATATGTATATGCCTCAATGTGTAAAAAAAACAATTAAATAATGTAATGGTGTGATTAGAAACGGGCTATAAACAAACAAGAGGGGGTGGGGTGGCAAAAATTAAGTGATCTATCCTGGGGTTTTTTCCTCCCCCTGCTGCTAAAAAAAAAAAAAGAAAAATGGGGCGGGGATATTAATTGTACAAATGGCTTTTTTCATCCGAGCATATAAATGTTGAATCTTTGGTATTAATTTGGTAAATGCATTCACATATTCCTTAGACAGTGTTCAGTGTAGAGGGCTTATTCTAACTGGACAGACATTTTTTTTTTTTCTCCAGTAAATCCTATAATTGTTTTAACCCAGCTAATTTATTTTGCCGGCAACATCGTAGTTGGCACGGGAGGGAAGAAAAGACACAGTTCAATTTTGTGTGTAGAGAAGTGTCAGATGTTCCAGCTGACACCTTGTGCATCAGGGATTAAAATTGTGTGCAATAAAGAACAATGTCGAGTGCTGTTCTTTCAGCTGTTAACAATTGGCGTACTTGACGTGCAGGTTAATGTGGACACAGTACTTTTTACTTCCAGTTCAAATGACAGTATGTCTAGCCCCAGCATTCAGGACCACCTCTGTGTTGTCATGAAGAGTACAAATTCAATGTAAACTCACATCATAATTTTTTTTTTTTAAGTACACATTTTCATAATTTAGAAATTACTTAAGAGAGTTTAGGGAAAAAAAGTATGTTATGGCACAGGTTAAATATAAATACTAAGCAAGCAAGACCAAACCAGCTAAAGGTTTATTAACCAATTCCATTGTCTGCACTTCTTAGGCTACCTGTCCTGCTGCCGCTTCCTGGATGATAACCAAATAATTACCAGCTCAGGAGATACCACTTGGTAAGTAACTAAAAATATATATTTCTTTTTAGCAAGCCCCAGATTTATTAGCAGATTATTGAAATCTCTAGTTCTATTCTCGGTGATCTTCCAGTATTCAAATAATGGTTAACCCATCTATTTATTTTGCAGAGACTAATCAATCAAATTGGTCAGTATAGCTTAAACCTTGAACCAATACTTCACCAGCTAATGGGTGCTTAAATTGTTATAACCATATTTTTATATGTATGCTTTTACACATCAGATGGGATACCAAGTTGTACATCTGTTGCAGCACTTTCTAAAGGTGCAGTCATTCTATGCTTTGGACCAAAAGGACCACTGTGAACGAATGCCAGTCATGTTTAAGTGGGTTCACCTGAATGATGCCCCTTTTTCCCCAAACCTAACACCTATGAGATTTTTTTTATAAAACCGTTTTCAAGTTGGTTTGTAAACATGGTGAGGTGACATTTGGAATTTGATTTCCACTGGCTAGTTTGCTTTTTGCGTGGTTAGATTAGTTTGTTTACAAAAGGTTGCTTTTATGCCAGCTACGTGAAATTTCACCTTTAAACAGATCTAATAATGCCTATATTCAATATTTGCCTTCTAGCCTTTAGAACAGGGATGTGCAAACTGGAGGGTGTTAGATTTTTTTTTTTTTGGCAGGGGAGGGGTGGCGGTTAGAGGCCCCGCGTTCTTCTCCAAAGCATTTAAATTAAATGCTGGGGGACCGTGTGAGACCCCTGTAACTCGCTTACCTTGATTTGGGCGGCATGTCGCCATGGCAACGCGGGGTCACGTGATGTCATATGACCCCACGGCGTAATTTGACACTTGATAAAAGGTAAGGGGGAGCGCGAACAGTGGGGGAAAGCAAGCAGGGGGAAGCAGGGCAAAAAGTGTGCATGTCCCCTGCTTTAGAGTGTACGCTTATGGATGTACCTGGCATGCCAGCGACCCTAAAGAAATATCTGGTACATCATGGCAAAAAAAAAATGTGCGGGATCAGGCTAAACGGTTCCAACGGAGCGGTTGACCCAATCCAAAGTGCATGCGGATAGAGGACCAGTACCATCATCCGGGGGATGTAGGCACTAGTCATTGCTGCTGAAGCAATCGCATGACTGCAAATGCTAGAGGTATGCTGGCACTCTGCTCCTTTTCAGAGCTGCAGGACGGTGGCACCAATCAATGCAATATCCTACATGAGTGGGGGTTTTTTCATCTATTTTTTTTATCATTTCTTTATATTTTCAAAAGGTTTTCCATTTTAACATCAAATGTATCTTTTAACATCAAATGTATCTTTTAACATAAACTAGTACTGTAATAGTAATATTGACAATCAATATTGGGACAGATGGAAACACCATAGAAATAAAACAGAGAAAAAAGGTGGGGGGTGAGGGGACTTGTGTTTTTTTATTTTTTTAATCAGTTCTGTAGTAGGACTATTACATAATACTTTTTAAAATAAATGGATTGAAGCAGGGGGTCTACGGAGCTGAACCCCATTAATTTCACATCCGGGGACCTCATTCTTCAAGAGGTACTTAACTCCTTGTGGGCTGTCAGTGGCTACTCCAGGTGTCTCCTTTTCAAATCTGGTGGGCCAATAGGAAGCCACTATGTCATCAGGTGCTGTTGCCTATTGGCTCATGTAACGAGGAAGCTGAAATTCAGGAGATACCGGTGCCCCCTGTGTATGTATCGCCCAAAGCATGGTGTCCCCGAAATTAAATGAATGGGTATCTGCTCCGAAGACACCCTGCTTCAATTCTGTATTAAAAATTAAGCAAAAAAAACAACCGGCTTGGGTTGCTCTTCTAGCCCACCTCCCCAGCAGTGCAAGATATTTGCAACACTTGTTTGATCATTTGTTGCCAATATACCTAGCTGCTTGAGCTTCAAACTGTGACAATAGACAATGTTACCTTGGTAATATAAGCATAAATTGTAGCAGCTCGGTTACACTGACCTGAAGGATTGATTTGAAACTGAAAGGCAGCCATTTAGTGAACCCTGATCGATTACAGGAGAATTAATCGATCGACAGCTTAGGTAATTCGTTTTCAATAAAAGTAATCAAATGTTGTATATATTGAAACAAAACAAATATATATTTGTATTTTTTTCAAAATGCCCTTTGGATTGCCTATTTAATGGTGCGAGTGCTTACCAATCAAGTCAAGTGTTACCTCTAAAAAGAGACAAATTGGTCTAAGGTTTGAGGGCCAATAAAGCCGAAGGGCTCCAGTTACGTTCTGGGACATCAAACAATGGAGGAGCTACAGAAGTCAAACCCATCTCCTATCTCCTATCTGTTTGACCTGTTTACACATATTCCAAAATTCCTGGATGATTTATGTCAAAACATACAAAAAAAACACCCATTAAGATTTAACCCGCTAAATATGTCCGTGGATTTACCTCGGTCCAGTGACTTCAAAATACCTTTTTTTCTTTAAATCAAATACTTATTTTGAACATGTTGAACCAAATAGTGCTTTGGTCCTTTTGATATAGGAGGTGCGCGTATAACACTTGAGTTTCAATGTCCGCAACACTAGCCACAGGTATTTTGTTACAAAGGACTACCCCATTCTGGTTACAGAACAATGACCATGTACACGCTGATCTTGTGCTTTACCTATAATGGGATTACAATACCAAAGGTTAAACTAACTCTTTATGCAGATTGTATTTGTCAATGGGTGGAGTATTTCACTTAATTTCTAATGTTTCCTTGTTCGTTCTTCCCATCATCTTCAGCGCTTTGTGGGACATTGAAACTGGCCAGCAGACGACCACCTTCACCGGACACACTGGTGATGTCATGAGTCTGTCCCTGGCCCCGGATTCCAGGTGCTTTGTATCTGGAGCCTGCGATGCATCTGCCAAACTTTGGGACATCCGAGAAGGAATGTGTCGGCAGACCTTCACCGGACACGAGTCGGACATAAATGCTATCTGTGTATGTCTTTATTCAGTATGGGATTTACAAAATCTTAGGGACAGACGAACACAAACTAATAGTCACAAACACAAGTGTATTTGCATAGTGCATGTTTAGTTTGCTTAAGATTTTAGGGCTAGTAGTCCTCATTTAAATCCGATATTAAAAGTATTTTTTACTGCTTCTTTCCTCTCAATACTAACCTTGATCTTTTAACAAAATGTATTGTTGACTGTAAAAATGAATAATGTAAAGCTGTTTAATAAGGTGCAGTGGTTATATGGTTTGATAGTCCAGTACAGGTAGTATGACTAAGACTTTTAATGGCCTTTTAAGCGATGCTTGTTTTGTATTAATAAGGCGCATCAAATAACTAGGTAACCCATTTTGGTAATGACTTGACCCACTTGCTTTGGTAGGATGGCCAAAATAAATTGCAACATATCCATGATAACTACCAGTAAAGTTGCCCATCTGGAAATCATATCAAATGTCATTTTGGTTAGTATCGCCTGCTATATTTAGTAGAAGAGCTCTTGTTGTACCGAGTTCACAGACATTCATTAACTTGTATTGTTGTTTCATCCTTTTCCAGTTCTTCCCCAATGGCAATGCTTTTGCTACTGGCTCAGATGATGCCACCTGCAGGCTGTTTGATCTACGTGCTGATCAGGAACTGATGGTTTATTCCCATGATAATATAATCTGTGGCATCACCTCAGTAGCATTTTCAAAGAGTGGACGCCTTCTCTTAGCAGGATATGATGATTTCAATTGCAACGTCTGGGACACGCTTAAAGCGGATAGAGCAGGTAAAATACTATATATATAGTATTTTGTGTTTGTCATGCTTCCCATTCTCACTGCTTCAGGGGCAAGAGATTCACAAAAATGTCTGTTACAGCAATTAAAAGTATCTGACTTGCCATTTTTAGTTTTGTCTCTTCAGTAGTTTTCTGTTCCTGTTTTACAGAGAAAATGATGAGAATATTTTTGTAGACATCAAAATTGCTAATTTTCCTATACTGCTTCACAGCTCTTCCCTAATTACGATCTTTTGGATTTCTGCGATATTCTTTCAACGGTTACATATTCGCCCCAGAGGAGTTACTAACAAAAAGCATGCTACTGTATATAGCACTTTGAATGTTCACATTATAGGATAGCTTGGCAAATCTTCCACAGGTCCCCAAACCTGCTTTTTTTGAGTGGGACAGAGGGTGCAGAGCAGCATCTGTGCTACCGATGCTTGAGCGCTGGGCCCCTTAAAGCACAGGGCCCTGTGCAAAGGTACCGGCAGCACCTGTCCAAAGTCAGCATACAGTTTAACTGCAGACTGGTTTCTGGGTAGTGATATGCAAATGAGCACCCCAAAGGGCATGACTCTCCTGCGTTTCTATACACTTCGTGAATCCCCTAGAACTTTTGCCTGCTTTATTAAGCAGTTTTTTCAGCCAAGCCTGGGACAAGAAAGATACAGGCCTAAGGCTACGCTTATAGTGACGCTGACGTCACTCTGCGGTCGCTGGAAAAACCAAATTGAAGTTACTTCCAGCGATCGCGACCAAGCAGTCACGTCGCTCCTACTATACGCGAACGCGACAGCATCAATACATTTGTTTTGGCGCGACGTCCCCGGCACTATAAGCACGGCCTAAGGCTGCAAAGTGCTCAAATTGTAGAAAAACAAAGGTGAAAATAGTGTTGAAATAAAGGGAAAGCCATGGAACAGCATCTGTAATGTATGTTGCTAATTTAGGTTACACTTTGAAGAGATTGCAATATGATTCTGCCACCAGTCTATTTTCAAAGTAAAAGCAGCGAATCTCCCTTTGTTTGCCTTCAACGCTCTATTAATCCATGCAAATCCAGTGTTAATTCTTCAGAGCCATGGATAATGGTGCAAGTGATAGGCAGCTCTGAAGGCTAAGCCAGTACAGCTTGAACACCAATCTGTTGTATTACCCAAGGCTGACCACGATTGGCACGGTCATCACAATTAATTTAAATTTGTCCGGCCGCTCGTGAGCGTGCACATATGCTGTGGACTTGCCGAGACAAATTAAATTGACTGTTAGGCGTGCTGAGGGGTAATATGACCTTCTCAGCCAATCGGCGCCAGTCAGTGTTTTGGCCATTCCCCCCTCTCGCTCGCGCTAACAGAAAACGTTGCTGGACACCCGAACGCTGATGCTTGTCGAGTTGGTGACGTCACCGGCGGTCCGTGGCACGGGAGACGCAGCCTTAAAAAGCACATAACTGCTGAAGATCCTGCTAATTGGTATAATAAAACATGGCACAAAGTGTGCACAGCTATATCTGTCACAGCCTGACACATGGGTGATGGGATTGCAGGATTGCATTTGCCCGTTGTGTGTTAATATGGGGAAACTGGACTTTCATTGATGAAGGAAACTGTTATCCGTGACATCTTAATCCTTTTCATGCAAATTTGCATTGCAGGTCCATTAATACGAAAAGTTCTCAACTTGGCAATATTCGTAAGGAAATAACATGCTGTTAAGAAAACAGCAACTTTACTCGTGTTATAATATGTTCGTTTCACCTCTAGTTTCCCACAACTCCTGTTAGCTGTTAGCTTGGTTTCTTAACAGTTTGAAGATTTACATAGAAGAAAAAAACAAAACAAATGTGGTTATTTATTTGCGTACATCTAGGGTCATTGGAAAACATGACTCACTAGTTAGTTGAAAGGTATCCGAAAAGGACAAAATGTACCTATTGGCTAAGGACCATGCTCCAAAATAGGCTCCTAACAAATACAATAATGTCTGGATGTATTATGTTACACTTATAGCACAGCACAAATCCTTTAAACTGAATGTCTGGAATTGTAGTCCCTTGCATCTCCGGTTTTAGAAGTCACTCTGTTTAGCAGCAATGTGTTTAAGGTGTGATGTTTGTCCCATGCATTTGTAATTACAAGGTAGAGTGGGTTTAAGCTTGCCACCAAACAAAGTGCTATTAGACCGGTCACTGTTCTTCCTGCGTCTCTGTTTAAGCCTTGATGATAACCAAATGATTACGATATTGAAAAATATGCATTTTGGCGATGTTGGCTATGTGCTAATCTGAATCACACAGTCCTTTTTGAGTCCTGTTTGTTTTGATTGTGGATTAATTGAATGTGACAATTACTATTCACATTGGTCTTGGAGACCTACAAACCATTAGAATAATAATTGCCATTATTCTTTCCGGGTCATGGAATTACTTAAATCTATGATTAAAAAATAAAAACTAGAGAAAAAATGGGCTTTATAGTTTTGCGCCCCCAAAAAATTGTATATATTGTAGTTTCTATCTAAATAATTTGTATAGAATTCAGTTCTCTGGGACACACACAAACCTGATTTCTATCCCACAAGTACAGTAGTATGTTTTTTTCTTCTTTTTTCTCTGTCCGCTTTAATAATGTGGCCTGGAAGAGCATCCATCCATTTAACCAGCTGTTACTGCAGAAAGCTCAATGCATCATAAATTATTAAAGCTATCGACGTACTCATGCATTTGCAATGCAGTCTACTGCAGAGATCAGCAGACAGTGTGTTAACAGAATCAATGGCTTTACCTCTTCACTGTCTTTGCTGTCAGGAGAGGAATTGTAATGTGCTGCACAGCAACTTGTTGTGTTCCTTATCAGTAGAATACTATTTAGGGCCATTTAAACCCGTCTTTATTTTGTGTAATAGTCCTTGTATATTAAGTATGCCCAAACAATGTTGTGCTTTATATATACACATACACACTGTAAACAAGCGCAAAAACACCTCCAAGTGGGACAGTATTGTTTATTATAACAACATTCAAAAAGGATTCAATTGATTTAGACGTATGTCTTTGAGTCTCCAAAGAGTCCTTGCACCCCGTGGTCATACTGCTCCTAGTTGCGTTGATGTTCAGGAACGTCTGATGCCGCCTCTGTGCTGCTTCTCCCAGCATCTCAATCGGTCGATGCTCACATGTGAGTGTCACGGCTTCCTGACATCGGCAAGGGTTTCGCTCTCGGGCTAGAAGTCCGGTTCGATGCTGTAGCAATCCCACTGCCTGTAACAAAGATCCCGCACTGTCTGATTTCTCAGATCAGTGGTGATCAAATGTTAAACATGGTGGGGCTTATAAACCACCATGATATTTTAAAATATAATTACATTTTTTATAGATAGATATATACAGGCATACCCCGCATTAACGTACGCAATGGGACCGGAGCATGTATGTAAAGCGAAAATGTACTTAAAGTGAAGCACTACCTTTTCCCACTTATCGATCCATGTACTGTACTGCAATCGTTATATACGTGCATAACTGATGTAAATAACGCATGTGTAACAGGCTCTATAGTCTCCCTGCTTGCGCACAGCTTCGGTACAGGTAGGGAGCCGGTATTGCTGTTCAGGATGTGATGACATGCGCATGCGTGAGCTGGCGTTTTCCTATTGGGCGATATGTACTTACTCGCGAGTGTACTTAAAGTGAGTGTACTTAAAGCGGGGTATGCCTGTAATATTAGGTAAAGGACAAGAAAAGATTAATTAGATGTGCAATCTCAAAAATAAAAAATATATAAAAATATTCAACGTTTTTGGTTTACAAGCGTTGATAAATATTTAGCTGAAGATGATGGTTAACACGAGGGTAATAGAGGGAAGCTATCAGATCTAGATCTAAATTCAGACCATATAGAGTTGGTGTTTTCAATGTGTAGATCATGGGCGGGCCCCTGGGCCCAAAAAATTCAGGGCGCCGTAGATATTAATACCGACTGTAATTTTTTTTCCTCTCTCTCCCCCATCCTCTGCCTGATCCTCTCTAATAATCAGCTCCCCCTCACCAGTTCTTCCCCTTCTCATTATCCGCTCCCCCGCTCTCTCTCTTCCCCTCAGCTCTTCTCTCTCTCCCTCTCCCCACCCCCACCTTTGTCAGGAGATGATCAGAGGAGCAGCCGGTAGAGAAGTAAGGCTGCGGTCCCAGTAACTGCCACAGCGCAGACCTCGGCGTGCGCATAAGCACCGCCCCTCAATGGGGCTGGCCCCAGTACTCGCCTTTCCGCTGAAGGTGCAGCTGCGCCGTACTGCAAGGTTTTTTTTAAACTCAATGAAATTGAGTTTAGACCTTGCGACGGAGGCGTGGCCACGTCCCCAGCAGCGGTTCACCCAATGAAAGCGAACCACGCCCCCTTCCGTCGCAAGCTCCCTCTCTCCTGCAGATCGCGGTTAGCGCTGTGCCTGCGCAGCCCCCCCACCCGGCGCGCGTGTCATTGATGACTGGGACCACCGCCTTAAGAGTTGCGCTATGGCAGCAGACACCGGAAGTAAGAACACTTCCGGGTCAGACTGCTAGAGCGTGCTTCTACCGTTCTGCTCTGCCTTGCTGATTCCTCTTCCGGTTTCTATTTAACGCCGGGGCCTGCCACCACGTAACACCTGAATCTACATGGGGGGGTGGGGCGAAAGAGCGCAGGCTGCCAGGCTATAAAATAAGTCCCTGTGTAGATCTAGGTTTCTGGGGTTTTTTTTTTTTTAGTCTTCTAAACGTGTTCTATTTTTTCCATCGCTTTTTACCCACAATACCCCTTTGATAGTCAGGCCTGACGGGTCTTTCTTATGACTACTAAGGACGTGTTTAGAGTCTCCATGTTTCATGAAGCCATTGCAGATGTTTCTTTTATGTTCCTAAAAGAGTATTTGTAAGGGTCTTTTGGTCTGCCCCACATACTGTTTACCACTGGGGCATTCTAATACATAGATCACATTGGATGTATTGATTTCAAATGTGCTGCCTGTGCTTTTGGAAATAGTTTTTGCGTCTTCAGTGGCTATAAATTTGACAAGTAAGGTATCTCCCTGCATTGCATTTGAAGCCCAACCCATGTTGTTTCCCTGTTTACATGCATGCATTACCCATTTATACCCCTTCTTTATATTGCAACTCGGTGACCACCTGATCATGTATTTGTTCTTTGTTTTACTTCCAGGTGTTCTTGCTGGTCATGATAATCGTGTAAGTTGCTTGGGCGTAACGGATGATGGCATGGCAGTGGCAACAGGGTCATGGGACAGCTTCCTCAAGATCTGGAACTAAAGTCTGTAAGTATTTGACCAACTTCACGGTCCTTCTGTAGTGGCTTCTCCTAATGGGGTCTCCAATGTGTTTAGAAGAAAACAAAACAGAAAATTCATAAGTGGGATGGACACAGTGTTTTAAACAAACAGCACGCTTCATTTTTTTTTTTTAAACGCCCTTCAAATTTTGTTTATCGTGCATCCCTTTTACTTTGTCAGCTTTTATAATCAAAGACACAGGGAAGCGCCAGCATTTAACTTGTCAGATTTGCTTAGGCTTAAATTATGTTCATGGTCCACCGTTGAATGCTGAATCTCCTCTACGTTTGCATAGGAATGGAAGTAATTATCTAACATATTAGTACTATCCATTCCAGCGTTTACTACCATCTCTGCCACAGGCAACATGCCTTTTGATTTAAATCGGGTATTGCTAAGGAATCTGAAAATAAATGTTGTAATTGTTTAAACAAGTGACGGACAGTCCACAGTACCCACGCACCATTCACCTTTTGACATAACCATATGAGCATATGCTCGAGA
Source organism: Ascaphus truei (assembly GCF_040206685.1). Taxonomy (NCBI): domain Eukaryota; kingdom Metazoa; phylum Chordata; class Amphibia; order Anura; family Ascaphidae; genus Ascaphus; species Ascaphus truei. The sequence continues at coordinate 73,893,235 of NC_134488.1, read as the reverse complement.
CTCGCCCACCTGAACGTGAACTGAACAGAGGATTCTTTTATTGTTCAGATTGCATACGCAGCTCAGTTTGAAGGCATAATCCCCTGAAAATAGCAAAAATGCCCTTCACTGTACATCTAAGGCCCACCAGTGTGCGCAGGCCCAGTCAATAAAGGCACTTTAGAAGACCGAGGACCCGCACGATAGTTTAAGCCAAATATTATATATTTTTTATTTTTCGGGTTTATTTTGATTTCCAATGTCTGCAATGTAATTATTTGTTCTATCTTCTTTTTAGATACCCAGTGGACTTCTCCGTGACTGGAAGACCATTCCAAGCTTTGAAAATTTAAATCATGGCATATCCAATCCAACCATACTAATGTGGACACACATTCTCCCTACTCCCATACATCAAAGGGCAGAACCCTCTCCCCTCAGTTTTGCTGAAACCAAGAGCACAATTATTTGCTATAGGAAGAATTTCTGTGGTTTTAAAACAAGAACAGAATTGTGCATTCCTTTTGGGACCATTCCTCTTTTTTTTTTTTTTTTTACATTTTATTTTCATTTGTCTTGAATAATAGTAAGAAAAACACTATATACAGTAATACATGGTTAGACGGTAGCTAAATCAAGAGTAAGATGAATTTCATGATGGTTAATCTGAAGCATTTAGAACCACAAGCCTGTTTTTGCTTTTTGTGGAAACGGAGTTGGGCCTTCTGCTGTCATTTTTCTGTCAGTTTAATGATAAATCTGTGGTTGTAAAAGGATTTTAAAATAACAAGAGAAGCTTATTTCCTATTTTTTTTTTTATATATTTCTTTATGGTCCATTAAGTGAAGGTAGGGAGTGATAGATCTGTATCAGGGCATGTTAATGCTAAACATTTAGTCCCTATTTTGTCCATTGTGAAAATTGTTGCACACACACAACCAATATAATAACGGTTAACAGAATAATAGCCACCCACATGCCCTCTGTGACGTAAAAAGGGAAATCACTTAAACCATGCAGTAGTCCAGGGATAGACTGCTCCAGTTCTTTAAGTTACTGTACAGCTCCAAATGTTTTGAAATGTTAGTAACTCAGTCTGGAGTGCCGACACAAATCAATCATTTTGTTGGCGTGTGATAATTTTATGACAGCCCAGCCAGAGACACTGCCAGAGATGTAGCTGTGGAGAGTTGGAAGGATTACATCAACCCTGTACAGTTCTTTGCACTAGAGATATCAATGGACTGTTTTCCTTTTCTCTTAATACATCTTCACTACTCCATCTCTTCACACCACACCCCATTTTAACTCCTTCACAGATTGAGGGCTTGTAACATTGCAGAGCAATGTGCTTCAGCTCCACCCATCGCTATATAGGGAAAGCTTTTGCTAGGCAAACAAATGGTTACAAATCAAACAGAAGATTGGGTTTTCTTTTTGTCCGTGAGCAAAGCTGGCAGCATCCACAGCTTAACCATGGCACCTCTTATCGAGCACTGCTTAAGGTGTCGGATTTGTATGAAAAGTTCCTTATTGAACATTTACAACTGTGAGCATTTCAGAAATATTTTTCCCAAAAAGAAGTCTAGCGGAGTCCTCTTGGTGCTGTATGCTGTTGCTGGGTTTGTTACTTTTCAACAAGAGAAAGATACTAAGCCAGTTACTATGGCAAGATTTTTTTTTTAACTTTTTTTTTTTTTTGGCCTTTCCAAATCATGTCCAATTGTTTATTCACAGAAACCTGAAATATTCCAATTACGTTCCCCTAAAACTTGTTCCTGAAATGCTGGGAATAAATATTATATTCAAAGGGTAACTTTCACAAACACTACCCTGGTCCCTTATCATAGATTAGGAGCAGACATAGACAGAAGTACATGTCTACTTTTGGATATACAGCAGTCAGATGTGTATGAAATGATGTACAAATTAATGTTTTTGAAAATAATGATCTTGAACTTTCTAAGTTAAAACTTATGAAAGCTTTTATTCTTTTGTTGGTGGGGGGGGGGGTGTTTGCCATAGGGATGGGTTTTCCTCTTAGGGTTGCATGCTGTAGAGTTGCTTAATGTGCATATATAGAAAAGTCCTTAGATGTTTTGTTTTTCCTTTGAAATAACCTGCAAAAAAAAAAAAATGAAATGACTATCGCAGTTGTGCTCATTTTTTTTTTGTTGTTGATAAATCACAGCTACTCTGTGTATACATTTTCAAAGATGTTCAGTGCAAAAATATGAGCACTTTGAAAGAGTAGCATAATTCATTTTTTTTAACAAATAATTAAAAAAAAAACATCCTGTTCAAACGATTGCATACAAATTGATTTTTCAGGAAGTGGTGGGAAATATGAAATTAAACTCGATCGCCCTTGTTTAAGGTAATGCTTCTCAGTCAGTTCTTCTTGTAGAAAAGGATTTGCGTCTATTTTTATTTTTTTAATGCTCTTGCAAGAGCAGCTTTCCCTGCTTTCTTTTCTTTTCAATTGAAGCGTCTCCTCTTTCTCACTGACGAGATCTGTAGATCCAATGCACATGCAATGTATTGTTCTACCAGTCTGTAGCAGGAAAGTGGGTAAGCAACAGAATATAATTTCAGTAGCTTCTTCCTCATTGTATATGAACGATACTCAACCTTAGCAGTAGTGGCTTTATTTTATTCTCTCCCCTCTTCCCCCCCCCCCCCCCCCTCAACTTTCTGTACAAAAAAGTGCTGTCATTGTGCGTTAGGCCGGGACCTGGCAGAGAAAGATGCCCCTTCCCACTCCTTGCATAAATTACTCTGTAGAGCTCTCTGCACCCCCTTCTCCCTTTCACCTTTTGTATTTAATTTTAAAGTCAGTGTACTACAAGAACGCTGGATGCAAGATAGATACTATATTAAAATGTACTGTTATTTAAGATGTAATAAAGCAGTTTGACATGAGTTTACCCCTGGTGATGCGTCTTTTTGTTTATTTTTATAATCCTTGCTCGCCACACTGCAAAAAGCACAACTAACTGAAATTAGGGACTCTGATCAATCCAAGGAAAACATTTTGCTTACATAAGATTTATGTAGACGTTGAGGAACTTTAACTATAGTGTACGCACACGCGCGCGGGCACACACACACACACACACACACACACACACACACACACACACACACTGCTACTACTTTTATTTTCTCAATAGGTTTGGGTTTTTCATACATGTTATATTATACAGCAGTGACATTGCGAACAAAAGAATGACATTACAATACAAAAATATGAATATTTTATATATAGTCTAAATGTTAATGTCAAGCATCCAACTTTAAATGCTAAAAGTTATACACTTACACAAATATAACATCAAAATCAATGTTTTCCCTAAATTCAAATTTCAGCTTTCAGTCTACTCTTCCATAACGTGTATTGATATGCGGTATCGCTTTGGTTTTACTGCTCTGCCTATCCTGGATTATGTTGTACCTGGGCAGGTGCTGTTATCTGTGGGCTTCTGGTGGTTATATGAAGAGACCCCAGGAAGTGTTCTAAAATGCCTTCGTGATCAAATCTCTGCCCTGTTGTGGGCGCTGCTACTTTTTTTTACCCATCTTTAAAATCACTACTCAAGAGGGGCTGCCCACTGAATAAAATTTGTGGAAGTGGACATTATATTAAATGTCTGCTTGAGATGAATGTTTCTATCAGAGACGCACTTTAACGCAGAAGGCTAATGGTGAAACTTTAAGATGGTTATTCTACAATCTATTCTAAAAGTGGAACAAATTGTAAATACTTTTCATATTAGCAAAGTGCAACATCGTGCCTTCTCTTTGTTGTGTTATGTCTAATTTCTTAGGTCTTCATTTTTAATTCTAGCTGGTGCATGCACCTTTACTTGTTTACTTAGAAAGCTGACTTCCTGGGCACCCAGCAGTTTTGTTGCTTAATATAGTTGGCCATCACCACTAATAATAACCTGTTTAGTGTGAGAGTCTAGCAGACTGCTGTGACAAAGACAAGTTGCAGATGCCCCCTTCTGATCTAGTTCCAAGCCTGGCAAAAGGGCAAACAGCAGCAGGCGTTCACTCGGTTGAACATAAAGTCAAGAAAGCAGGACAAAGGTTCTCTAAACATACATTATTCATTCAAGTGACTTGCTCACCATTGGTTTGGTTATAGCCTAGTGGTCTCTCAACCAAACCTCATTAGCCGAACCTGTGAAGATTCAGATGTTGAAAGATCTACGGTAGTTTCTGTGCAAGTATTTTTTTGCCTAGTTTTCAGGCTGGAGAATGGAAAGCATACAAGTACTGTAGATGACAAGGGAAATGTATGATGTATTACCCTTTAAACTAAACTTGGCTTAATTCAAATAATTTACACCAGACACCGACATAAGGTGCTATGGGAGCAACACAATGTATTAATCCATCATAATAGTACATAACTCAAACCATTACATAATGAAGTTAACCTCTCACTTCTCAGCCAGAGAAACATTTAATGAATAACTGGCTCAGCCTCCCAGCCAGAACCCTAAATTACCATCACAACCAAATCACCAAGCTAACCATTCCTGGGACCATGCTCATAAATAACGTTTTGGGAAAAAATAACAAGCCTATAAATTAACAGCAGGTAGGGGAGGGAAGGGTGGGAATCTTGATCTAGTCGTCCTCACAGGCAAGTGATAATACCTTGCTACCTCTGTCCTTTATTTCTATTTTCAAATTCCTGCCCAAACTTGACTCCCTGCCAACCACTTCTTAGCCAATGATTTGACCCTTAGCCTAGCAACATACCGTCAACCAATCACTAAACAACTGCCTCATCTCTACCTGGTAACAACCTACAGATTTCCCAGCTAATTCACCAGGTTACTATTACCAAATCGCATTTTGGCCCACCTGACCAAGGTGAATTGGGGGCCAGCCCCAGACCCCATGTCGCCCTATGGCTAATTACCTCTGTGGCATTCATGTCTTCAATCTGAAGACAAAAAGGATCACGCGCAAATACCGTATGGATATAATTAAATTAAACCAAGAGAATGAATAGGTGCCACTCCTGGAGTTGACTCAATCAAAGTCCATAAATGGTTGTAGAGACAGAGGGTCAGGAGCGCACTCAGATCCAGGGGTATATGGAAAAAAAAAACTGGAAAAAAGTTTGATAGTGATTCTTAATAAATGATATGTATTTCACTCACATTTTCCGTGAGCGATAGAGGCTTTGTGGTTATCAAGACTGACCACCTCAGGATGTTTCAATGGTGATGTCCGTCAGGAACGTGGGGAGGAGGATCCCATTACATGAAAACTAAAGGACACAAGAAATAGTGCAGATAGCTTTGTAACAAATTAAAAAAAAAAAAAAAGCAATAAACTCACAAACATAAGTTGGATTCAAGCAGTGGGACCACCGTGGGTCAGGCAATGATGAAAGCGCTCCCTCCTTTGCTGGATATCTACCCGTAACTGCCGTCCACAATGGAGTTTTCAGGGAAGGAAGGACTCAATCCTTTGCAGAAAGTTCATCAGAGAACACCAAGACTTGGCAGTCCTTCTTTAGTCTGTGATGTCCACCCTACACATTTCGTTCAAATCAGAACTTCTTCAGGGGTCAGATTATGTGTCTTCCATCTTCACCTTATTTTCAAATTTTGCGCCATCACTGGGCACAACGCGACGTCATCGCGTCTGCCAATGGTAACGGCGCAGGTCAGCAATGTCATGACACATGGCGCGCGATGATTTTCAGTGACGTCATGACGTGCCACGCGTTACAATGAAGCTTTAGGCTGAGGACCTGCTGCGAACGGCCGCGCGGGCCACCAGACCCTTACCTCCTGCCTGTCTGTGCCCACTGCCTCCTTCCGATGAGGCTCACTACGCGCTGTGACGCGTCAGCCGCCATGGGATGCAAGATGATTGCAATCCTGAGCGGTTACGTGGTGCGCCGGTGAGCTTATCAGCGCCGGGGCCTGGAGTGAGCTTCCCCCACCTCCAAAAGGTGGGGGGGGGAAGGAGTGTGTGTATGTGTGTTTGTGTGTGTGTTCATAAAAGTGTAGATCTATATAAATGGAAAGTATTAAAATATGTAATAGTTTCATTCAAAGACCATATTTAAGAATGTTATATATATATATATATATATATATATCATATCATACCACAAGTTTAATGGTAGTATTTGCAACTAGTATTTCTTGCATAGGCAGTGGGATTCTTTGAGGATCATTTAATATAATCACATTAAATTTCTTGAACAGTAATAATATATGTATGCATTAACATTGATTATATAATAAATTACATATGATAGATATCAATTAATATAAGATTAGTAATAAATATAAAAGATTAATTGAAAACAATTACCTTGGATCCAATCAAACTGCTTATACCGCAAGCGACGGTTGCTGCGCGCTGTACTGCCAGGCGGACGGCTGGGGGAGGTTGAGAATTTTGTTGGGTTTTTTTTGCGCGACGGCCGTGTCACGTTAGCGGTCTAGGCAATGAGAGCAAAACGCTCACGGCCACGCCTCCAAGACTCCTCTGCTCTCCCTCCTCGTTATAATCAAGATGCTGCTCGGTGCCAGCGCTGGGTGACGTCACAGAATAGTGCTGCCGCCTTGCAGCACTTGGTACAATCTCAGATTTATGTTGCTATGCCCATAAAGCTTCATTGTGACGTGCGGCGCGTCATGACACCACTGAAACGCATTGCTTGCCATGTGTCATGATGTTGCTGACTCGCACCGTGACGTCACGAGCGTCGGAAGACGCGATGACGTCGCGCTGCACCCAGCGATGGCGTGAAATTTGAAAATAAGGAGAAGATGGAAGACACATAATCTGACCCCTGAGGAAGTTCTGATTTGAACGAACCGCGTAGGGTGGACATCACAGACTAAAGAAGGACTGCCAAGTCTTGGTGTTCTCTGATGAACTTTCTGCAAAGGATTGAGTCCTTCCTTCCCTGAAAACTTCATTGTGGACGGCAGTTACGGGTAGATATCCAGCAAAGGAGGGAGCGCTGGACTTTCATCATTGCCTGACCCACGGTGGTCCCACTGCTTGAATCCAATTTATGGTTGTGAGTTTATTACTTTTTAATTTATTATGTTACAAAGCTATCTGCACTATTTCCTGTGTCCTCTATTTTTTCATGTAATGGGATCCTCCTCACCACGTTCCTGACGGACATCACCATTGAAACATCCTATGAGGTGGTCACCACAAAGCCTCTATCGCTCACGGAAAATGTGAGTGAAATACATATCATGTCTTCAATCTAACTTTAAAACTTTTCATGCTTTTTTTTAAAATTATTTTCAAATATCATACTAGTCAATGTTTCCAGTCTACATTTTATAATGTACAATGTTATTTTACTTCCCTCCAACTGATGTGAAGCTGAACCAAGCACGTTTTGAACCCAATTCAGTCACCACATGTCACATTACGGTTTTTACGTGTCACCATAATATGTTGAAAGTTCTCAGCTTTTCTGGGGTTGAAGGCTCCAGTGTTTAAAGCAGAGCTTGGGCATGGTTTGTCTTCTGATTAATTTTTTTTTTTTCCTCCTTTCAGTGTTCTTGGGTAATTTATTAGGATATGATATTCAGGGATTGTATTCCACCACAACCATTTCCTCTAGCAGATGGGCAAACAATAGATGATCCCATGGTTGGCCTAAGTAGCAGACAGCTGAATGCAGGAGGAAAGCGAGTCTGTTCTTACAATTGTGGTTAAGCCTTGCTGCACCTAAAGTGGCAGCGCCAGCAAAGATCACAATGAACCAACAGTACCTGTTAAGCAGGTGTAATTTATGCCTTAAAACTCTCTTCCTGTTTTATTAGTAACTGAATACTAAGTAGGTTTTAATGATTTTTGCCAACTGTTTTTTAATATATATAAGTATACATTGTCCAGCAGTAGTTTTTCTGTTTTTAATTACATTTTGATGACCGTGTGAGAGAAATGGAGGACAGTAATTATCTAGCCACTACGAATTTTATAGCACAAGGGGAAACATTTCACTGTTAAAATTACCAAGTACATAGACCAGTGTTTTTCAACCAGGGTTCTTGGGAACCGTTGGGTTCCCTGTAAATTTGAAGTCATTTTTAAATTGCACCAAATACAGAAGAATTTACAATGCATCTGATCTCAGACTCGCTGTTAGAGCGCATTGGGGTTCCTCAGAATTTCATAGGGTTCCTTGACTAAAAAAAGGTTGGAAACAACTGGCAGACATTGAATTGACTATTTTGTTAGCAGTACTGTGTCTCCTCCTTCGTCAGTAATGTGTTTAGATAAGTCCAAACCTCACCCAAGTTTCAAAGGATTTTTGGAGGAGCAGTCCCAATAGTCTTGTTCAGACAAGGTAGCACATGCCTACATTGAACCTTTGTTGCCACCTTTTAAAGGTAGCTCAATTTAGCAGATTATTTTGTTTTAATAAATAATTATCTTCCTCCAGAAAAATGCGCTAATTACCTGCTTGAGAAAAATGAAATATGAATCGCTTCTTGTCGCTGGATTCAAGCAGATCAGCTACTGATCAGTTTGATGTTGGCTCCATCATAACTTTGTAAACAAAATAACCAAAACTAAGCGAACATGTTTGATAACTAATATCTCTGAGTGATGAGATAATTTGCTCAGCTTTGTAAAAACCCTCTAAACCATTTATTTGCTATGGAAATGTTACATTTTTAAATTACATTAAAATACTTGTTTGTTCATTTTATTTTGACTGTTATGGTGTAAAACAACTACATTTAACATTTTTCATTTGCCAGTATCCTGTGTTGACTTTTGCCCTCGTTTGCTCTGCCCCTTTAAAGCCCACTTACAATTAGTGTCTCCTGCATCTTCAGAGAAATACGTCACATTTCTCCTTAATGGAATCTATTATTGTAATTACTACTGTGCAGCCTGGGGTCAAAGCACCACATTAACCCCAATCTACCCCCCAAAATGAAGGAGAAAATAGCAACACAATCCCAAACCAGTGCACTCAAAACAAAAATCAATAACGCTGAATATATCTATGAAAATATTAAAAGAACCATATAAAGCAAGAGCAAGGTCACCGTAATCTTAGGCTTCTGATAGAAGATATGAGGTGGAAATAGGACACATGGGGATCAGATCGGCCATCATATGAACCTAGGGATACCGGGGTATAAGAAGAGAGATAAAGGAAAAACTCAGCCACGATCAGATTAGGACATTTGGTTGCAGCCGTTTTGCCACGACTCACTCCACCGGCTCCTATTGGTGCCGGACGTTTTACCCTAAGGTAAATCCCTAAGCCCTTATCATAAAACCCCTTAAATTAACCCCGTAACCCGCACTGCTAAAATCCCTTACATTAACCCCTTAACCAGTAAAACACCTAAGAAGCGGCAGATCGGCTGCAGCGGAGGGTCCGTCTGCCGCCGAACGCCGCGGTCATGTGGTGACGTGGTGCCTGGTGTTTTCACATTTGAAGCACAAAATTGTCTCTATGTATGAGCTACAGTGGAGTTAAAATCCAGAAGTGCCTTAATAATAATTATAGTGAACAAAAAATCTATTTAAAAAAAGTAGTTCTTAAAATTTAGCACGAAGTTATTTAGCCGTGACGAAATGACCGTTGGTGTTATGCGGCAGACCGATCAGACACATGTCCCATTCCGACCAATGATAAACCTACATGACACTGATAAAATATGTAACGAATAAATATGCAAATTAAGTGATTTGCCGCACAACAAAAATTAATCTTCATAAACAATATAATATATTTTTTTTAAAGTCCATAACAAAAACACATATATTAATCCTAATAAAAAAATGACAGAAAAAAAAAATCAAAAACCAAAATGTGGATAGATATATAGTGCTTGACAAATCCACTCGCTCCCTTGCCAGGGGCGAGTGGATTATGTGAGCAGGCGAGGCAGCGGCAGGACAGAATACAGACGGGAGCGGAAGAAGAAGCTGGCGGCAGGAGAAGACGAAGACAATGGCAGCAGGAGGCATTAGATGGTGAAAGGCGGGCGGCGGAAGCAGCAGGAGAACGAGTATTTACAGTGACTTTACTGAAGACTTCCGGGTCAGGCAGCCGGCTTTTCTCCTGCTGCTCACATGGATAGTAATACTCACTCTCCTGCTGCTGCCGCTTCCGCCCTCTTTCGCCATCTGACGCCTCCTGCTGCCATGGTCATTTTCTTCTCCCGCGGCCGTCGGGATTTTGTCCTGCTGCCGTCAACCTAAGCCAGGTAGGTGGGGGGGGGGAATTGTTTTGGCGAGTGCCTTATTTTTCGGGCAAGTGAAATTTCGGATTATTTGTCAAGCCCTGAATATATAGATATATAAAATTTCACCATCAGTAAATTATCTAATTGAGTAATTGTCTCACGGTTATTGTTTCAAATAGCATGGACATGACGAAGCCGATGAAGCAAAATGCGTGTTGGGTTGTGGGAAGCGGCAGTGACGTCGGATGAGGTTATATGGGGCAGAGATCCCATGACAGTATTCAAATGTCTGCATTGTAAAGAAACCTATGCTATGATATTGCACAAGAACTACTGATGCTATTCAAAAAGATAACCGTGAGACTAACTCGTATTTAATGAGATGATGGATGGTTACGCATACACACTAAGACTTGTATACTGCACGGGTGTATTAGGAAAACAAGAAAGTAATAGCAGGCATTCCAGGTCTTATGCAAAAATATCAAAGTTTAATGCAAAAACTTCAAGGTTTCAGCTCTCCAAGAAAAAGCTTGGGAAAATGTTGGACTTCTGCCTAGCGATCAAGAGTCCAATGCTCCCGCATGGCACGCTCCCGCATGGCACGCTCCCGCATGGCACGCTTCCGGTATGTGGCATGTTCTTTCCTCCGCATCTACCTTTGTGCATGTGCAGCAATCTTTGTGCTTAACGTTAATAATTTCATAGGTATTTAGGACCAGATTACCCTAATTAAATAAAATATTTGTCATGGGTTATAGTGAGATGAATGCCTGCAGAGGGCAATGTTTACAAACATTTCCTAGAGGGACGAAAAATGTGTCCAAAATCCTTTTACTTAATTTGGTTGGGATTTTATAAATCGCTTATTTTTCCATCATTATCCTTGACATCCGTTTAGTTAGGCTGTGCATGTAGCACACTGTTAATGGCATACGTGCTGCAGAAGTTACCTCCATTTGAATCCCAGGTACTGAAAATAAGGGGCATTGGATGGGAAAGCAACATATGTCCCTGACTACCAATACATAGCTTCTGTGGTGCCTCCTACACGCATGCGCTGGTGGTGCAACGTATTCACTTCTTCACAGTTTGCAGTTGTAGGCAAAGGTTCCTTTCTTGTTCCCAGTTCCAATTTAAATTTGTTTAAAACAGTCTTTGATCTTAATTTTTTTTGTTACACTGCTTAAAAATATATATTTATATTGCTGATCCTCTTCACCAAGATAATTGTGATGGAGATCAGTTGCCATCGGCTTTAGTTCATGTGGGTGACATTAATGAGCCTAATTTATGTATGGAACAGTAACATAATGTCCATGAATAGGAATTATCCTCTTAACAATGTGCTCTTGTTGATATGGAAATGCGCCTTTTGGAAGGAGATGTCCTTGAGTCGAACTTACGGTATATCCTCTAATGTTCACTCTAATTAAAGAAAGAGATCTGATTTTACCCTACTAATAAGCGGGTCAATTTAGAGTTATTTAAAAAGTTGATGGGGAAAAAAATTCTTGGCACCCAATCTCATGAAGTTTTTAGACATAAGAATAATTGGCGTTCGAAGGAACAGGAAGCATTCAATGTAAAAAAAAACAACAGATGTAAAGGAGGACCAGTGGTTATTTTAAAAGGATAAACATTAGGCACATGAAGTCCTAAAATCAAATTCTAACCAGGGCTTTAAAAAAAAGTTGTGAAATGTACTTTATTGAGGTTTACATACATATGTGATGGCAAGGGCAGCATGGCACCCAGAATAAAGGTTAAACCGGTATGCTGCCTCTGCTTGTCAGTAGGGCAACCCTTAGTGGAGGGTTAAACTGCCATAACTAGGGTTGGACTGGGCCAGTGAGAATGGTTGTTAGATAGTAGATAAGATTGAAAAAAGACATACGTCCATCAAGTTAAACCCATGCTAAATTTAGACGTCAGATACTTATCCTATATCCGTACTTACAGTATATTGATACAGAGGAAGGCAAACAGAAAACTCCAGTGAAATATCATCCAATGATATCTCATAAGGGGATTAATAAATCCCTTCCTGACTCCAATTATTGGCAATCGGATTACTCCCTGGATCAAAATCCTTCCCATGTTTACTTATTTGGCATATCCCTGTATACCTTTCCTTTCTAAAAAAAAAAAAAAGATGTCAAACCTTTTTTTTTTTTAACAAATCTATTGTATCTGCCATCACAGTCTCCTTGGGTAATGAATTCCACATTTTAACTGCCCTTACTGAATAGAACCCTTTCCTTTGTTGCTGGTGAAATATAATTTCCTCCAACCTAAAGGGATGCCCCCAAGTCCTTTGTACTGCTTTGGGATGAATAATTCTTTTGAAAGCTCCTTGTACTGTCCCTGAATATATTTGTATATAGTTATCATATCCCCTCTTGGATGGCTCTTTTTAATGTAAATAAATCTAAGGTCTTGGTTATACCAAGTGCTGCAAGGTGGCAGTGCTATTCTGTGACGTCACCCAGCGCCGCCAAGCAGCATCTTGATTATACCGTGGAGAGAGCAGAGGAGGCTTGGAGGTGTGGCGGGGGCGTGGCCGTGAGCAGTTCACCCTCATTGGCTGAACCGCTCGTGACTTGGCCGAAGCAAGAAAAAAACAAATTTGTCAGTCTCTTCCCCAGCCGTCCGTTTTGCAGTACGACGCGCCGCGACTGTCGCCAGTGGTATGAGCAGTTTACTTGAATTTATGCAACTTGTTTTGGTCCCGCGCTACACGTGACGTTGCACACGTTTTTGGGTATAATCAAAGCCTAATTTAACTAGCCTTTCCTCATAAATTAGATTATCCATCCCTTTTATTCATTTGGAGGCTCCTCTCTGCACTCTCTCTAGTTCCATAATGTATTTTCTAAGGAGGGGTGCCCAAAATTGTACTCCATATTCAAGGTGCGGTTTTACTAATGCTTTGTAAAGGGGCATAATTATGTTTACTTCCCTTCCATCCATTGCCCGTTTAATTCAAGATAAGATCTTGTTTGCCTTTGCAGCTACTGCATGACTTTGGGCACTTTTGCTAAGCCTGCTGTCTACAAGCACTCCTAATTCCTTCACCATCAAGGATTCCCCTAATTTACCTGCATTTCATTTGTAAGTCGCCTGTTTATTCTTGTTTCCCAAATGCATGACCTTACATTTATCTGCATTAAACCTCCTCTACCTTGTATCTGCTCAAGTTTCCAGTCTACCCAAGTCCTTCTGGAGAGAAATTACACCCTGCTCTGATTTTACTACCTTACACAATTTAGTGTCATCAGCAAAGATTGAGACTTTGCTCTCAATGCCAACCTCAAGGTCATTAATAAACAAGTGAAAAAGCAGGGGTCCCAGTACCAATCCCTGAGGTACTCCACTCACAACTTTAGCCAAACTTGAAAAAGTTTCATTTATGACAACTCTCTGTTGTCTATCCTTCAACCAGTTTTTAATCCAGGTGCAAATATGTTTACTGAGTCCAATTTGCTTTATTTTGTACACTAACCTCGTCTGGAAACATATCAAAAGCCTTTGCAAAATCTAAGTAGACCACATCAACTGCATTACCATGGTCTAAATTCCTACTTAAGTCTTCAAAGAAACAAAACTACTAAGGTTAGTTTGGCACAACCTATCCTTCATAAATCCATGCTGACTATTACTAATAATTTTGTTTTCCATTAGCTATACCTGAATAGTATCCTGTATTTAACCTTCAAGTAGCTTCCCCATTATTGAAGTCAGGCTTACAGGTCTGTAATTCCCCAGTTGTGATCTAGCTCCATTTACGCCAATCTTGTGGTACTGAGCCTGTGGAAATGGAGTCCTTGAATATTAAATGTAATGGTTTGGCTATAGCTTAACTTAACTCCTTAAGAACTCTTGAATGTATGTCATCAGGGCCAGTTGCCTTATTTACTTTAATCAAGCCACCTAAGAACTTCTACCTCAGTTAATGAATAATAATTGTTTGTGTTTGTATAGCGCTGCTAGTTTTCAGTTTCGCAGACACAGTCCCTGCCCCGTAGAGCTTACAATCTATGTTTTTGATGCCTGAGGCACAGGGAGATAAAGTGACTTGCCCAAGGTCACAAGGAGCCGACACCAGGAATTGAACCATGTTCCCCTACTTCAAACTCAGTGTCAGTCAGTGTATTTACTCACTAAGATGCTCCTTCTCCCAATTAACCAATTGTTTGTTAATATTGGGGTTGTGGCTTCCTCATGTGGCAGACTATTGATGTTGATTCTTCCTTGGTAAACACAGAGGCAAAGAATGTGTTTAGTACAGTACCTCTGTTTTTACCTTCTCACCAATAATCTGCCTGCCCATCTCACACTGAAAGGGTCCTCTATTTTCTTTTCTATTTTTTTTTGTTATTGAGGTCTTTAAAGAACTTTTTAGGGCAGATATTACTTTCTATTGCAATCCTTTTTTCCTTATCATTTTTTGCTAATTTGATTGCCCCTTTGCAACTTTTGTTACATTCCTTATAATTCTGATATACTGCCTCCTTCCCTTTTGACCCTCTTAAAATCTGCCTTTCTAAAGTTTACGGTCTTTGTTGAACCCAAGTAATCTGTTTTTTGATCATTTATTTCAAATGAGACCATGTTATGATCACTGTTACCCAAATGTCCCAGGACTTGAATATTTGCTACTACTTCTACATTATTTGATATTACCAAATCCAGTACAGTATTGCCCCTCTCCTGGTTGGTTCCTCGATAATTTGGGTCATGTAATTGTATTTAAGCACCCTGTAGACGGACGTTCACAGAGGTACACAATTGGAGACTTTTATAAGATGAAATTATAATAAGCCTTTATTGTGCCTTTTCCTTTTCATCAGGAAATCATCCAAACACAGGGGGGGGGGAACAAAGCTTCTATTCACTTGGGAGTATTTCTAGTGAAATCCTATGCAATTAATTCACATCTCCCTTAGCTAAGCATTTCTCCCAGCCCCAAACACATAGCATGAGATAAGCAGATATAAGAAGTCTCTTAAGAATGAAAGTCTTATCTGTTAGCTGCTGTAGAGTATGCTTCTCTGCTCTCCTGGAACCGCACCCGTGCGTGCACAGAAAATATCAGCATCCAGGTTTAGAAGTCTTATTTGTCAGCTCCAGAGATCTGTGTTCTCTTGGTCAGTCTCTCCTGGGAGACTCAAGAACCACTGCTCTGTCTCCAAAGTTCAGCCCACAAGTGAGCTAAGGAGTCACTTCCTGTCTCACAAGACAGGCTTTTGTAAGCAATCTAAATCAGGCAGGTGGTGTTTATTAATTGACTACCAGCAGTTAACCACCACACTGCTAGATTAAAGGCACATTACTTGAACAGGGATTACTCCCCTGTTACATACCTCCCCTGTTTGTGGGAAGCTCGGGCTTGCCACGGCCAAAGCCCATCCTTCCACTCTCATTCTAGATATCTCAGTGACTTGAATGAGAGTGGATGGAGGAAGATAAC
Organism: Ascaphus truei; assembly: GCF_040206685.1. Taxonomy (NCBI): domain Eukaryota; kingdom Metazoa; phylum Chordata; class Amphibia; order Anura; family Ascaphidae; genus Ascaphus; species Ascaphus truei. The sequence goes on along the minus strand of NC_134488.1, from coordinate 73,877,557 downwards.
CCTCAGTCCTGCTGGGATTGGAGCCCTTTCTCCAGTTTATTCGTGTCTCCTCCTGAAGGTGCTTGAGATCAGCACCCCTCAGTCGGTCGAGGAGGACTTTTTCCAAGTATAGTCTTTTTTCTACGTGCGCGGTCATGAAATTTCTCTCGCGTCGGGTGCTCGTCTTATTGTAGGCATACTGTATGGCAGCAGTTGCAGAGCGTTTAAAAACAGTCCTTTGAGTTTTCCGCTCTTGAAGCTGTCTCTCTGCCCTTTTCCCACTCAATGGGGTTGCTAGTTCAGCCCCTTTGAGATTAAGTTGCAATTCCACACCCACTTCCAGAGAATGTCCCATCTTTTCAGCTTCATCAGCTAAGGATTCTTCTGGTTTTAATTCAGCACGTGTACCTTCTTTTGTTGCCTGCTGGGTGGCTGAAGGTTTTGCTAGTGCTTGTTTAGGTGGTTCAAATTTTGCAACCTTGTCTTTCAGATGAGCGGTATTCCCAGCTCTCACTGTACCCTTGTCTTCATGGGTTTTTGAGGCTGTGGGATACTGACGCTTAGTCAGGGTCAATACTTGTCCTTGTAGGACTGTAATCTCATCCGCGAGAGATCCCTGTTTTTTTGAGTGCGTCTTGCAAGTCTCTTCTCAGGGAATTTATCTGCCTGCTTTGCTTTCTCTGAGCTTGCTTCCACATTTTTATTGCATTGTGAAGCACTATGAACTTCTTTGCTTGGGCCACAGTTACTTGTTTCAGTTTCTGGACCTTCTTGTGCTCCCTTTTGTGTCGTGTCACCTGGGTTCAAAGCTTGGCTTTTAGCGTTGCTTTGGTGATGCTCAGGGTAGCCTTCAGTTTCTCATGCTGCTTTGCGGGGACATACTGGGTCATCAGACGTTCCTGCAGCACTTGAATTTCTTTAACAGCCTGCAGATTGTCATCCTGCAGAGTTCGCTGCTTCTCCTCTGCCTTCTTGAGGTGCGTACGCAGACCATGCAGTTGGTTCTGCAGTCGGTGCTCTGCTTCAAACTTCTCACCTTCCAAAAGTCTATTTATTTCTTTAAGCTCGTGCAGCTTTTCATTTTTTTCCTTGACGTCGTTTGTCAAATTAAAATTTTGTTCTTTGAGTTTTACGTTTTTTCTTTGTAATCTTAAATGTTCTCCTTTTTCAGTCTCTGTATTATTCAGGGCCTCTTTGCAGTCCTCCTTCCATTTACGCACATCTGCTTTGAGACTGACAGTCTCCTGGCGTGAGACATCCTTCTCTAGGTTGAGGGTCTGAAGCTCCTTCTGGGAGACTTGGAGATTTGTATTAAGATTGGCAATAGTTTCTTTAGCAATGTCCAGCTCCTCAGTGAGACTGTGTAGTTCCTTTCTGGAAACTTCCAGGTCTGTGCGGCAGCTGTTGGTCTCATGATGTGAGGCATCCAGTGCTCTGCGGAGTGTCTGAACCTCTTTCTGAGATACGTCCACCTCTATCCGGACACTGTTGACCTCCTGTTGTGAGGCATTCAGCTCTATTCGAAGAGTGTGAACCTCTTGCTGGAAGACTGTCATCTGCTTCAGTGCCTCCTCATACTTCCGCTTTAGCGTAGCCACCATTTTATCAGATTGGCTCTGCTTTTCATTCATGGTGGAAATAGTAGCATTTGCAGTATCTAGCTTAGTCTTGAGATCATCCAATTCTGTCCTGGCTGCAGAGTACATTGCGAGCACATATTCCTGTAGCTTCACGTTATTTTTCTGTAGCTCTGTGTAACCATCTTCCTTTTGTTTCAATTGTTCACGGAGCATATCACAGTAATGCCTGGCATTTTTCAGGGCATCTTCAGGGTTGGTCAAGGGATCGTCACTCACTGGTTCCGGCTCCACTTCCCTGGGATGGTTGGTTAAGGGTTCCTCACTGTTGGCACCGGACAGACACTTCTTTGGGGTACACGACTTCTGCCTTGGGCCCTCTGGATATTCAGTTAACCGCGGAACGAATTCTCCATTTTCTCTAGGCTGCAGGGCAACTCGGCCCCCCTTTTCCTCCACAGGATCTGCGGACGTGTCTGTTCCTTCCACGATAAGTGAAGAACCCATTTTCTTTTTCTTTTTCCGCTTTTTTTTTTTTGATGACTCCGTCCCATCAGGAATACTGGGGTCTCCTTTATTTGAAATTTTTGCAGCGTCACTGGATCCACCCGGCTTTTCTTGCAACTGTAATAGCTGATGGAAATATTCGGTGATCCACTGCTCCCGCTCTGTCTCCGGCTAAAAATATTCGTCATCAAAGGGAGCGGTCTTTTCTGTTCGTGCCGAGTTCAGGCACCCCCACCATTCTTGGGGTGTTTTGTGGGTGTGACTCAGTTCGGGTTCCCCATAAGAGATGTCTTCCTCTTTATTGGACTGGAAGGGCCATTCTTCCGTGGGGTAGGGTTCATTACAGGAACGCTGCATCTTGTCCTCCATTTTTAGGCTATCAGGTGTAATTTTCTTCCTGACCTCAGGAGGCACTATTGCAGCTGTTGCCACTGTATTTGCTAGAACCCCCAATTGTGGTAGTCCTACAGATGGGCATATTTTGCTGGTAGAGGTCGTAGCTCTCACAGGCATCTCTGTAGACTTTTCTTTCTTGGGTATTTTTTTTTTTTTCAATATCAGCAGTACTGTGCATGCATTTTCTCTTATCAGGTATACAAGATGTGCAGTTGCTAGGTAAAAAAAAGTCTATTTGCTTTACACCATTTACTTGCTAGGTGCAATCTCTCCGCTTCAGCAACAGAATTTGGTTTTCTGCCTGAGTTCAGTAATTTTCAGTCTCATCTTTGGGTATTATGGCATTCACACTTCGGGTTTTGCTCCCAAGATATATATAGGCAGACTTTTTTACTTGCAGAAAAAAAACCATTATTTGCAGTGGACTATTTCTTTCATTCCCGGCAGGGTGACTCAACACTCAGCAATTGGCTTTTGAAATACCTTTTACACAGTTCAGAAATCCCTTTTTCCCCTATAGGGCAATTTTACACTCAGCATTTGTTTGCTAAAAATTCCCCTGCTTCAGCACAGTCTTGTATCAATTTTCACACTTTTCTGCATATACTCCATTCCCAGCTGGTAGCCCTATGTGGTGTGGCAACCTTTATTTGCAAAATCAGTACCACTCGTGGGTCACCATCTGTATTCACTGCTTCAGCGAAACTTTTGAAAACAACAAACACATTTCCCTTTTTAAGGGCTGACTCACTTCTTGAACCCTGACTATGGCTGGAAGGCAAAACCCTTATTTCAATGACCATATTACACTTTGTGATAGGCAAAATAAGGTTTAGCTGTTTCAGCAGTCTCTCTTCTCTTGGGATTGGGGCAAAGAGTCCATCTGTGGTTTTGTAAGTTTCAGTGCAGTGTAAGTTTCCCTTTAACTCTGATCTCTGCTGCATGAGGTTTTTTTTTTCTAAGTTGCTCAGACTGTTTGTAGGCAAAAAGCATAACAAAAAAATTTCACATAAAAATCTCCGGTCCTTTTTAACTTCAAAGACACCTCTCATCTCACTTCGGACACCATATGTAGACGGACGTTCATAGAGGTACACAATTGGAGACTTTTATAAGGTGAAATTATAATAAGGCTTTATTGTGCCTTTTCCTTTTCATCAGGAAATCATCCAAACACAGGGGGGGGGGGAACAAAGCTTCTATTCACTTGGGAGTATTTCTAGTGAAATCCTATGCAATTAATTCACATCTCCCTTAGTTAAGCATTTCTCCCAGCCCCAAACACATAGCATGAGATAAGCAGATATAAGAAGTCTCTTAAAAATGAAAGTCTTATCTGTTAGCTGCTGTAGAGTAAGCTTCTCTGCTTTCCTGGAACCGCACCCGTGCATGCACAGAAAATATCAGCATCCAGGTTTAGAAGTCTTATTTGTCAGCTCCAGAGATCTGTGTTCTCTTGGTCAGTCTCTCCTGGGAGACTCAAGAACCACTGCTCTGTCTCCAAGGTTCAGCCCACAAGTGAGCTAAGGAGTCACTTCCTGTCTCACAAGACAGGCTTTTGTAAGCAATCTAAATCAGGCAGGTGGTGTTTATTAATTGACTACCAGCAGTTAACCACCACACTGCTAGATTAAAGGCACATTACTTGAACAGGGATTATTCACCTGTTACACACCCCCAAAAACCTGTTTCCTTTTTTGTAATGCTAATCTCATTGCTCCAGTCTATGTCTGGATAATTAAAATCACCCATTATGCAAACATCACCCAGGTTTGATGCCTTCTCCATTTGCAAAAACATTTTAGCTTCCTCAATCTCACATATATATGGTGGTTTATAGCATATCCCTACAAACATTTTCTTTGTACTTTTACCTCCACTGCTAATTTCTATCAACAAGGTCTCGTGTGTGTGTATGTATGTATATACCATATTGTGTGTACTGTTTCTTTCATTTTTTTAGGCAAATTGAATTTCTTAGAGGACTCTGCATGAGTAAGTGTTTGTTAATCAAGTGTTATCTATTTACCCTTATCCCACCATGTCCTAATCGGAGGGGAATAGCCCCTGCTCATCATGTGATGTAGTATGACTGCAGAAGGAAGAGCCACTACCCAGTATATCTGGTTACAAGTGATGTCACCTTAAGGATATAGAAGGATATAGAGCCACCCAATTTTCTAAAAACAAGTTCTTCAGAGTTCAGACTGAGGCCTCACCTTGAGTCCTGTAAATAGGTTTGTGTGAATAGATGAATGTACTAAGATGTGTCCTGTCACCCTTTGTTGTTTTCAGTTCAGGGACATGTCCTTTTAAGTACGCGCCAGTAGTATGGGTCCGAGAGTGTTCTCACTATTGAACAGGAGGAAGCATGATTTTAGTTCTCAATGTTGGTAACTCTGGAGTGTGTTTGGGTCGGCCCAACCGGAAGGTCCCTAGTGCAATCCTGATCAGATAAGTATGGAAGAATTATGCGGTACACAGTAACGGGTTCCTAACTCAGCAACCTGAAGTGTATAGCAGAGACGTCCATTTAACATGGGACATCACTAACGCTATCCCAGAGGCGGACAGTTTAACCCTTAATGCGGGTAACAAGCCAAGTACATCCCCAGAGTAGGTGTGAGAGCTACAAAGGGGATGAGACCCTACATATTATTATTTGCCACGAGTTACCAGTCAAATGTCAATGTCTGTGAAGCATTGTTGACGGATGTCCAATAAACCACTATGTTTTATAAAATAAAAAGCTATCAATTACCTAGATGAGACCCCTTAAGCATGTCACTGGAATTAGTACACTTTGGTCCTAGGAGGGATTGGTCTTTTAAGATCTGGAAATGTGGACGCGATCCCACCTCTGAAGAAGTGCCGGGTCTAGCGCTGAACACATCAGGCTGGTCTATTAGACCTTGTTGTGCAGAACTTTCGCCTAGAGGTAGAGTGTTATTTATGGGACTATGGTGGGATCGCACCTATTTTCCTGTTGATTGCCTCCTATAGTATTTATTTATTTATAAAATATTTTACCAGGAAGTAATACATTGAGAGTTACCTCTCGTTTTCAAGTATGTCCTGGGCACAGAGTTAAGATAAATAATACATGTTTACAAATACAGTTACATAATGAGCAGGGTATACATTATATACAAGACATTACATGCACAGTTAGAGATAATATATATTATAGGCGTATAAAACAGTTACAGACCAGATTAAAATGTGTGACAGCCTTAGATTTGAAAGAACTTAGACTGGTGGTGGATGTAAGAGTCTCTGGTAGGTTGTTCCAGTTTTGGGGTGCACGGTAAGAGAAGGAGGAGCGGCCGAATACTTATATGTAGCTATTGTGCAAGAAAGCACAGAGATACAATGCGATCCTTCAAGATGCGGTGTCACATCAAATGTAGTAGTCCAGTGTCCTATAGCAATTCACATCAGAGACCGTTTTGGGTAATATTTACCTTATTTACAAATAGTGGTATTGAAGGTTTGTAAATAAAAATGAACAAAGTAGTGGTACTCAGCCCCCCCCCTCTCCCCCCCCTCCCAATAGTACCATAACAGCTCATTCAAGATTTCATTGTGGGAAGTGATCACAAATGGTGCATTCTGGTGTCTGAACTCTATCCTTCAAAAAAACCGAACAAGTAAAATGTATTATATGGGCAGAAAGCAACCCTGACCTATTTGTAGAGAGCGAAACCACATGCTGGCCTTTCCCATAAATATTATTCCCTAACTTAGAACATAAATATTTATCCTTAATTATTCATGAAGCCGCTGCTTCAGGTTAGTGCTGTGCAGTGACATCATTCTGGGGCAGGCAGGCTACTCTCTCACACTGAGCAGGCTCTCGGGGAATAGGATTCCTGCTTTTAATGGAACAGCTTTAGAATGGCACAAAAGACTAAGGTGAATTACTACTGATGAGGCAGATGGTGGAACAGCAACCCGTAGTTTCATTGTGAGAGACCTACACCAGCTGAGATCTCTGCAGCTCCTAAGTGGCATTCAGATACAAATCCAAATATTGTTCGCCCTGCAAATCATAATTCTTTTTTTCACCAGGCAAGTAGGGGACTCTTGTATACTGCATTGTAAACTTTCCCCACGGGCAATACATACATATTCATTTACTCATTTTAAATTTAGTGCTGATGATAAATCATTCAAGCACAATATATTTGTTCACACAAGAGGACTATGAATAAAATGGTACATAAGTCACTAGGTGAAAAGTTGATTTAATCTGATCACAGCGACCACTTTTGGTTTGATCACTGATTTGATTTGACAACCCAGGCATCTAAAATTGTGATAATAAAACAGCCCAATACATTCAGAAGCACAATTGCTCTCCTCACGGCAGCGTTCTATAGCATATATTTTACACAAAGCTGTGTTCTTGAATTGCACCTCATCAGATTTCTAGTATTCATAGTGTCACTCTTTACTGCTCATCCATTTTGACACGGACCCCTATGTGCTTATGCCTGCCGTATTACACAGCTTTTCAGCACAGCCTGGGTTTAAGAAGTGCATAGCCAGTAAGTAACCCTACTCACAGACAGCTGTTTCAACCTTTTGGGTCTCATCAGTACGAGTTTGGTCACGTGCGTGACGCTGGTACTTTAACCAGACCTAAAAAAAGTTATGGTGGGTAAAAAAGTGACAAAACCCCTGTAAATAAAAATACCACTGTGTAATGCGGCAGGCATAAGCTCATTTGGGTCTATGTTAAAATGGATGAGAAGTAAAGAGTGACACACTGGGCTCCTTTGCATGTCATTACCCAGAATCCCTGGCTGCAGTGGAAGCACTGTTTACCAAGCGATAATGGGGAAAGACCGGGTTGCAGACCTGTCTGAGACATGCAAATGCACCACACGTGGTATTTTTATTTTCTGTACGGTGGGTGGAGAGTTTTTGTCACTTTTTTTTACCCACCATAACTTTTTTAATGTCTAGATTTCATAGCAAACCCCACTCTTGGATCACCTTTAGCAATTGTTAATGCCCATTCGCATGAATGTCTGGTTATGATCACTCATGGGAAATGTTGTTTAGTGAAAAAACCCAAGTTATTGATTGTTTAAAAAAACAAAAAAAAAAAAAACATTTCAGTACAGAAATCAGAGGCACAAACATGTTTTTCCTCACAGATGTCCAATTGGACACTTACTGTGCATCTGTAATCAGTCATTACAGAGCAGTGTTTACATGGCAAGCTCCAACATCAATGTGTCAGTATGATTTGCATCAGTTTTGTTGCGTCTACCTAATTTTGTAGCGTTTTTGTTTTGAGTATTTGGGAGAGTTAGGGGTTACTTAAAGCTCATATCACAGGCTGCATCCACTGGCGGGCGAGAGACTGCCTGCAGGGGGGGGGGGGCGCAGTTTACAGAGGCCTTGCGCGCTTTCCGAAGGCACTTAAATTAAGTGCCGGGGGGAGCTGCAGGGCCTCTGCAAAACTTTACTTACCTTGGCTCCACACAGCAACGCGGCATCAAATGACACTGCGAGATCATGTGACGTCCCGTTGCTATGGCAACGTGACGTCATGACGCCGGAGCCGGGGCGAGGGGGGGCGCGGAGGTGAAATGACCGCCGGCAGGGGGGCGCAGGGAAAAAGTTTGTGCCCCCTGCTCTATACTGTTCATGCCGTTTTTAATCCTTGCTGCCTGGTCTGAGCTGGGCTTTCTGCTAGGGAAAAAGTCACATTTTAAAAACTGAAAAACAAAACTATATTTTTAGACAAATCCCTGGAGGAAGTCGGACTCAGTCATTTCCTTTTGATGAAGCATTTATAACAACACATTGTTTGACCGTGCTTCAAGGAACAGCATCACCCGTCGTCATGTTAAAAGAAAAGCATAACACTTATTCGTTCCATAATTTAAAATCATTAGAAAAAGCAACAACAGGCTTGGCATGCGGCTGCACATCGCCCTGCACATTTCGCACCGCACACGGTTTAAATATACATAGAATAAGCAGTGTCACTGACACCGTATCTTTTATTTTATTTATTTATAGAATGTTTTACCAGGATGCGATTCGGGGGGGGGGGGGGGGGGGCATGGGAGAAAATCCACGGGAAAAACAGAAACGATATCGATATAAAATGCAGGTGTCTTGTGAAGATTCTGGATGATAAGAGTCCTGGCTCGTATGAAGCGCCTACTCACAGTGTGCTGGGAATAAAAGAGCGACTCCAAAACTGCAGCAAAGTCTTGCTTGTGTGGGTAATTCAGGAGAAATGTACCTCAATACATGAGAGAAATGCAACAAACAGCGCAGATCGGTAAATAAAGGTTTTTAGGGTAAAAAAAAAAAATGAATTATAAAAGGAAACAAACAGTTGAAATCTATATGAAATAGTTTCACATCTTACAGAGGATATGAGGGCCTCGTACCTCGAGTCCTTCTCTGGAATCCAACCCGCATTCCTCCAGACACTGTTCTGTCTGGCGTTAAAGTTTTTGGGTGTGTCCCACGCCCCATCACCTCCCCCCCAACCTAAGTCTCCCACCGCTATTAAAGATGATAAGCTCATCTCCCCCTTCTAATCCCGCAACTTCACCCATGTTACCAAGTCTCTTCAAATCTGGACTACCTAACCTCTCGGCCACACGCCAAGCTTGTTTCAGTCCAGTAGACCACACCAGAGCCTGTCCCAAGACAGAAGGGGCCCAAGCGATACAATCCCCAACACTACTATCTGATGGCTAACCCACCACTAGTCAAAATTGTGTCATTCAATGTAAAATGCCTCCACTGCAATAGAAAGGGAAGATTAGCTCTTCAAGAGCTTAAAAGAATAAAAGGAGACATAATTTTCCTCCAAGAAACTCATTTTAACACACAGGACCCACCTAATACATTTAAGAAAAGCTTCCCAACGGCCTACTTCTCATCTTTCAATAGTAAAAAAAAGAGGAGTAGCTATCCTTATCAAACAAAATGTACCATTTAAGGTAGTCAAAGTAATTTCAGACCCTAGCAGGATCAGCATTAAGGCTCATCAATGCTGGAAGCGGCAGGGAATACCCCGGCTCACAGATACATAGTCAAATGGGCCAACGACTTAGGAACTGAAATCGACTGGGAAGACTGGGAGGACATTTGGGATAATGCGACCAAAACATCCATCTGCACAATTATAAAAGAAAACATTTATAAAATAATCTATCAATGGTACCTAACGCCCTCAAGATTAAAACCCAGATTGGATCTTCCCAGAAACCTCAGACCAATGTTGGAGGGCGTGTGGGCAGGTGGGCAGCATGGTCCACATCTGGTGGGAATGCCCAGCAATACAGAGGTACTGGGGAATGGTACAGGAGATCATCAAAGCCACTACTTGCCTGATCATCCCTCTTGACCCTCTGGTGTATGTTCTAGCCAAGCCGACCGAGAAAACCAACTCCCAGACCAAACGCCTAATCTCACATATCCTGACGGCCCCCAGATGCGCAATAGCGGCAGCCTGGAAGTGCCAATCACCCCCTTCCAAACAGATGGTCATAAACAGATTAGGGGAAGTAGTGCTGATGGAGAGAATATCAGCCTTCCTGAGACACACTACTAAAAAGTTTCATAAGACCTGGGACCCATGGCTAGAAGCCCAAACTTCTAGGCCTGCAATGTGTTGTGTTAGAAGAGGTAGGATAGGCTTGCAATGTGTTGTGTTAGAAGAGGTAGGATAGGCCTGCAATGTGTTGTGTTAGAAGAGGTAGGATAGGCTTGCAATGTGTTGTGTTAGAAGAGGTAGGATAGGCTTGCAATGTGTTGTGTTAGAAGAGGTAGGATAGGCTTGCAATGTGTTGTGTTAGAAGAGGTAGGATAGGCTTGCAATGTGTTGTGTTAGAAGAGGTAGGATAGGCTTGCAATGTGTTGTGTTAGAAGAGGTAGGATAGGCTTGCAATATGTTGTGTTAGAAGAGGTAGGATAGGCTTGCAATGTGTTGTGTTAGAAGAGGTAGGATAGGCCTGCAATGTGTTGTGTTAGAAGAGGTAGGATAGGCTTGCAATGTGTTGTGTTAGAAGAGGTAGGATAGGCCTGCAATGTGTTGTGTTAGAAGAGGTAGGATAGGCTTGCAATGTGTTGTGTTAGAAGAGGTAGGATAGGCTTGCAATGTGTTGTGTTAGAAGAGGTAGGATAGGCTTGCAATGTGTTGTGTTAGAAGAGGTAGGATAGGCTTGCAATGTGTTGTGTTAGAAGAGGTAGGATAGGCTTGCAATGTGTTGTGTTAGAAGAGGTAGGATAGGCTTGCAACGTGTTGTGTTAGAAGAGGTAGGATAGACTTGCAATGTGTTGTGTTAGAAGAGGTAGGATAGGCTTGCAATGTGTTGTGTTAGAAGAGGTAGGATAGGCCTGCAATGTGTTGTGTTAGAAGAGGTAGGATAGGTTTGCAATGTGTTGTGTTAGAAGAGGTAGGATAGGCTTGCAATGTGTTGTGTTAGAAGAGGTAGGATAGGCTTGCAATGTGTTGTGTTAGAAGAGGTAGGATAGGCTTGCAATGTGTTGTGTTAGAAGAGGTAGGATAGGCTTGCAATGTGTTGTGTTAGAAGAGGTAGGATAGGCTTGCAATGTGTTGTGTTAGAAGAGGTAGGATAGGCTTGCAATGTGTTGTGTTAGAAGAGGTAGGATAGGCTTGCAATGTGTTGTGTTAGAAGAGGTAGGATAGGCTTGCAATGTGTTGTGTTAGAAGAGGTAGGATAGGCCTGCAATGTGTTGTGTTAGAAGAGGTAGGATAGGCTTGCAATGTGTTGTGTTAGAAGAGGTAGGATAGGCCTGCAATGTGTTGTGTTAGAAGAGGTAGGATAGGCTTGCAATGTGTTGTGTTAGAAGAGGTAGGATAGGCTTGCAATGTGTTGTGTTAGAAGAGGTAGGATAGGCTTGCAATGTGTTGTGTTAGAAGAGGTAGGATAGGCTTGCAATGTGTTGTGTTAGAAGAGGCCCTGCCTCAACGTGCTTACAATCTATAAGGAAGGGTACGTGGAAACATAAGGTACAGGGGGTGAGAAGGTTGGTGCGTTTCGTATTGTAACAGAGCAGCTGTAACATTAACAGACATCAGGAAACAGTTGACACCTTTTGGCTGCCGCCTTTGGGGTGACACAGATGTAGGCCGAAGGTTTCTCAATTAATTCAGCTGTGCTATGAAAGTTCTTTGTCCAGGACTATAAACATTGCAGAGGGCGGGGCTGAGGGAACACACAGAAAGCAAGCCCAGATGTTAACCCTTCGCACACTGGTTCTGTGCAGAAGGGAGCCGCTCTTGGGGAACCCTTTCAGACGTCCGCCTTTGGGACGATGCAGATGTAAGCTGACAGACTAAGGCTGCGTCCCCCGTGCCGTGGAACGCGCTCATGCTTGAGAGTGGTGACGTCACCAACTCGCCAAACATAAGCTTTGGGCTGTCCGGAAACTTTTTAGGTAAGTGCGAGCGGAGGGTGGGGGGTGGAAGTGGCCTAAACAGTGACTGGCGCTGATTGGCTGAGGAGGTCATGTGACCCCTCAGCGTGCCTCAAACTCAATTTAATCTGTCTCGGCAAGCGCCCACGAGCGTATATGTGCGTACGAGATTTAAATTGATTGTGCTGATCGCGCCAAGTGCCAAGCGCTGTTAGCGCCAGCATGGACACGGCCTAACATAGACGATGCACGTTTAATCAGATTTATAACATTTCTGAGTGCCGAAAAGTAAAACAAAATGTTTGAAGTCATTTTTGTTTGTTTCCAATGCAAATTCCACCCATCAAAATGTATCACAATCTGCACTAGACCTACATCTCTTCCCAACCAACACAACTACCAGAAGTCTGTACCACAATCTGAAACATGTAATGGTTGCATTTACAGGCTTCGACCACAAGATGTCACTGCAGAACCCCAGAACGTATTTCAGAACGGGAGTTATTGTAAAACCCAGCCTTTCCGTAGCCCCTGATGACTGTACTTGAGCACTCTTGCTCTATATCATTTTCACAACCAGATTTAACTCCTTATGTGAAGTTATGTGATTATATTTAGTTTCAGTCCTGTCTAAATAGTCTCCCAGGACACCTGTGATTATTCATGTGTCTATTTTAGGCCGCGGATATGTAATGTAATGCATGTCTTTATTTATATAGCGCCATTAATGTACATAGCGCTTCACAGTAGAAATACACGTGACAAATAATACAAATAACAGATCATGGGAATAAGTGCTTCAGACATAAAAGTAACATTTCAGAAGAGGAGTCTCTGCTCTGAAGAGCTTACAGTCTAATTGGTAGGTAGGAAGAACGTACAGAGACAGTAGGAGGGCATTCTGGTAAGTGTGTCTGCAGGGGCCCAAGCTTTATGTATCGTGTATAGTATAAGCCACGGTGCTACTCATATGCTTCTTTAAGCAAGTGGGTCTTAAAGGTGGATAGAGAGGGTGCTAGTCAGGTATTGAGGGGAAGGGCATTCCAAAGGTGTGGGGCAATCAGTGAGAAAGGTTTAAGGCGGGATAGGGCTTTAGATACAAATGGTGTAGAGAGAAGACATCCTTGAGCAGAACGCAAGAGTCGGGATGGTGCATAACGAGAAATTAGGGTTGAGATGTAAGGAGGGGCAGAAGAGTGTAAAGTTTTAAACGTGAGGAGGAGAATTGAGTGCGAGATGCGGGATTTGATAGGAAGTCAGGAGAGTGATTTCAGCAGGGGAGATGCTGAGACAGATTTAGGAAAGAGTAGAGTGATTCTGGCAGCAGCATTTAGGATAGATTGTAGGGGAGACAGGTGAGAGGCAGGAAGGCCAGACAGCAGGAGGTTACAGTAATCAAGACGGGAGAGAATGAGGACCTGTGTCAGCGTTTTAGCAGTCGAGCAACAGAGGAAAGGGCGTATCTTTGTAATATTGCAGGGGATAAAATAACAGGTTGTAGCTACCTTTTGAATGCGAGAGGAGAATGTGAGAGAGGACTCGAGTGTGACCCCCAGGCAGTGTGCTTGTGCTACTGGGTATATGACAGTACTTCCAACAGTAATGTGGAAGGAGGTAGAAGGGCCAGGTTTGGTAGGAGGTATGAGGAGCTCTGTTTTTGCCATATTAAGTTTAAGTCGGCGGAGGGTCATCCAGGATGATATCGCAGAGAGACATTCTGAAACTTTGGTCTGTACAGCAGGTGTAAGGTCAAAGGTTGAAAAGTAAATTTGTGTGTCGTCAGCATAGAGGTGATATTTAAACCCAAGAGATGTGATTAGGTCACCTAGAGCATGTGTGTACAGAAAAAAGAGGAGAGGTCCCAGGACAGGTCCCTGGGGTACCCACACAGAGAGATCGATAGAGGAGGAGGTGTTAGCAGAAGAGACACTGAAAGTATGATGGGAGAGGAAAGAGAAGATCCAGGATAGAGCTTTGTTACAAATACCAAGAGTATGAAGAATGTGAAGGAGAAGAGGGTGGTCCATGGTGTAAAATGCTGCAGAGAGGTCAAGTAATATGAGCAGGGTGTAATGACTTCTGTCTTTGGCAGCATGGAAGTCATTAGTTATTTTAGTGAGGGCTGTTTCAGTGGAGTGAGCAGTGCGGAAGTAAGATTGTAGAGGGTCAAGGAGAGAATAGGTGTTGAGAAAGTGGAGCAAGCGAGAAAATACAAGACATTCAAGGAGTTTAGAGGCAAAAGGCAGGAGGGAGACAGGTCGATAGTTGGAAAGATTGGTAAGGTCAAGCTTGCTGTTCTTGAGTAATGGTATAGCTGTTACATGTTTGAAGGAGGAGGGAAAGGTACCAGTGTAGAGGGAGGAGTTAAAAATGTGTGTGAGTGTAAGGTACGTCTGACGTCACCGTCACGTGACGTCGGCTCATCGGTGAGGTGTGGGCCATACACTGTCTGAGTGCTTCGTAGACTGCGTCCGTGGGCAGCAAGAGCACTCAGACCTTAGGGTTGATCTAATATATATCAGCAGTGAATGTGGCTGGTCTCACAACAGACTGGTCGCAATAGAGCTTACAACAGTATATTCTTGATATACCCAGTGAGGTATGTAGTGGCTGCTTCAACTCAGCCACCATTATACTCAGCCTCACCATTCCATCTAATAGTTAAGCACATTCATCTGCTTTTACCTCTTTCCATTGCTTTGGTTCAAGGGGAAAGATATATATGTACCTATACCTATTTAGTATAGAGATCACCCAAATTCTAGGGTTTATTAAGTATTAATAGAGAGGTATGTATATATAATTACACCTCCACTAAACACCCTATCACACCTCTCCGTCTTTTAAATACATTTTTGTATGTTTGTTTTATGTATGTGGTTTCTCCAAACAATTTATTTTAATCAGTTATAATAAAGTTAAGTTTTAATTAGGGTGTATTTCTTCTAGTGCCACATTAAAGGGATTCTTTCTTTCCTCTTACTCTCTGAGTGTAGGGATTATAGTAGGACCAAGAGGTTTTAGGAGATGGGAGGGAATGGGGTCAAGAGGGCAAGTGGTAATGGGAGAAGAGGAGATCAGCAGTGACATATCCTCCTCTGAGACAGCGGAAAAAGAGTCAAGGAAGGTAGGAGGAGAGTTAGGAAGCAGAGTAGGATGGGAGGAGGAAAGAGAGGGGATGTTCTGACGTATGGATTCCACCTTGAAATAGTTAGCAAAGTCCTGCGATGAGATGGAGGAAGAAGAAGAGGCAGCTGAGGTCGGCTTGAGTAGAGAGTCAAAGACAGAGAAGAGTTGGCGTAGGTTAGACTTGTGCATGTTGATTAGTGAAGAAAAGTAGGTTTGTTTAGCCTGAAAGAGGGCAGAGTTGAAACAGGATAGCATACATTTGTAGTGAAGGAAGTCTGCGAAAGTGTGAGAGAGGAATGAGTGCAGGAACGCAGCATGCGCGTGTGGGAATTTAGCCAGGGTCTGGGGTTAGAAGGGCGAGGATGGCAGAGAGAAAGTGGGGTATGTAGATCAAGAGAGGAGGATAAGGCAGAGTTGTAGTTCCTGATCAGGTTGTCAGGGTCTGGAGCAGAACTGAGAGAGGAGAGGGAGGAGCGTAAAGTGGAATCAAAGGCTGGTAGGTTAATAGAGCGCAGGTTGCTGCAGAAATGAGGGGTAGATGGAGTTGGAGAAGGGGAGAAGCGAGAGAGAGAAAATGAGATGAGGTGATGGTCAGAGAGAGGAAAGGGGGAAATGGAGAAATCGGAGAGGGAAAAGTTTTTAGTGAAAACCAGGTCTAGATAGTAGGCACACGATCGAGCGCATGGCGTAATGTGCGCCTGTCGACCGAGCAATCTATGGCCTGTGATCCACAGTGACAGGGACACGTGGCAGAGGCGTGGCAGCAGGTGAGTGTATTGCTCTCATTGGCTGAACTGCCCACGTGACCCCGCCGTCACGCGACAAACTCCGTGAGTCAGTTTATTTAAAAAAAAAAAAAAAAAAATGGCGGCACTCACTCAACCACCCACCCAGTCACCCAATTCGCCCAACTCACCCAGGCAGTCAAACTCACTCACCCAACTAGGCAGTCACTTAGTCACCCACCCAGTCACTCAGTCAAGTCAGTCACCCAAAGTCACTCAGTCACCCACCCACCCAGTCATTGTCACCCACTCACCCAGTCACTCACCCACCCAGTCACTGTCACCCAACCAGTCACCCACCCAGTCACTCACTCACCCACCCACCCAGTCACTCACTCACCCACCCACCCAGTCACTCACTCACCCACCGGGCCTTATGCCACCCCCCTGCCATTCAAGGAATCTGCTTACTACAGCAGGGCGTAGATTTAACCCTAACACAGCCTGCACTAGTACCAGGGCTTATGTGTTAGGCAGGGCAGATTAGTAGCCAAGGGGATACATAAGGTAATACACACATATTTGCACAGATGTTAAAAATGATTAGACTTCAACATTTTGCAAAAATGTATAAGTATTTAAATGCAGTAACAAAGGAGGGACTGGTGGTACAATGCATTTTATTGGACCAAAAAAGTATTTAAATCCATCCTAAATTATATTAGATACCCTTGTGGCCCTTCTACTCCTAATTTATTTTCTGGTCCAGCCTCTTTGGGAAACTGTAGAAGAACCCTGATCTACAGGACAGCTCATGTAGCGTTTATTTAGTCTGGTCAGGTATGTTGGTCCTAGGGAAACACATTTGGGGATAACTTGTCCAAATGTTAGTCAACAGGGTGACATTTATCTCACATATACCTATATACAAAAAAGGGTGGGAGTGTTGGTCCTTTCTTCCATGTCGTAACAAAGCGGTCTAGCAAATTTGGTCATGACCGCTTTGCCGCGACCAAATGGCCGCTTGTGCTTCGCCGCGACTGACCCCGCCGCCGGAACCTGCTGCTGCCACTGGCCTCTTTGCCCCTAAGGTAAGTGCCTAAACTCCCTATCCTAAGACCTTACACTAATACCCCCAACTCTAAGCTCTTACCCTAAAACCGACTACCCTAGGCCTTTATCCCCCAAAAAAAACCCTTCCCTAAACACTAAAACCCCTTAAATTAACCCCTATCCTAAACAGTAATAAGACTTACCTTAGAAGCGGCCGGTGGCGGGAGTTCCAGTGGCGGATCGGTGCAGCGGAGGGTCCATCTTGGCCGAATGCTGGCAACCATTTGGTCGCGGCAAAATGGCCGTGACCAAATGCCCCATTTCGGTAACAAAGGAGGGAGAAGGAGTAGGTGGTATGAGACCTTTTATTGGACCAACAAGGAGTCAATATGTTACAAGCTTTCGAACCTTTCAGGGTCCTTCATTGGGTAACCCGATGAAGGACCCTGAGACAGGGGAGTTGCTATAGCCTGGTCAAAGCCCGGGGACCCATGCTCTTGAAGGGGCTCATTCTCCCCCTGTCGGAGGCCCATCTCTCTTTAGACAGGCGGGGGGAGATGTATTCGGCGGCATGGGGGGGGGGGGAGAGGTGATGATGGTGGGGGAGAGCGAGGTGATGATGGTGGGGGGGAGAGGAGAGGTGATGATGGTGGGGGGGAGAGGAGAGGTGATGATGGTGGAGAGAGGTGATGGTGGGGGAGAGAGGTGATGATGGTGGGGAGAGGAGGATGAGGGAGAGATGATGATTATGATGGGGAGGGGGAGTGATGAGGCGGGGTAGAGATGATGATGAGGAGGAGGGATGATGAGAGGATCAGGGAAAGGATGGGGGAGGGAGAACAAAATTGCAGTCAGTATTAATATTAATGGGGCCCTGGATTTTTTTTTGCCTGGGAGCCCGCGCATGTCTAGCTACGCTACTGCCCTGAGAGGTTCAAAAGCTTGTAATATATCAGCTCCTTGTTGGTCCAATAAAAGATCTCATACCAGCTACTCCCTCTCCCTCCTTTGTTACTACTTATAACAAACAGTATAAACTTCTGGCAGGAACCTTGTCTGATGACAATGCAACATTGCATGAGTTTCATGTGTAGCCTCTCTCTTGAAATGTCCGTGGATATCCATGCATTGCGGTCCCAAAATAATACTTCAGACAGGGATCACGTGCCTTTTGCTGGTGAGTACAACTCCCTTTTTAATTTTCTTCAATATTAACATTTACTTCTTTAAGAAGAAACAAAATGTGAAACTTGTACACAGTACTATTACTCTTTATGTTACTTTTGTGACATATAATATGTGGCAGTCTTGTGGTGGTAAACAGACAGAGTCTTAATGCCCTTTAACTCAGTTCCAGTTTCCTAGCAACTCAATCTAGTACCTTTCACATGGATCAGGACATTGCACACCCAATGTTTGGATATGTTGTAATTCTTGCTCAGTCAAGTGTATTTGCAATTGGTTGAAAAAGGACTCTGTGGCAATTCACGCTTTAAGTACTGTACAAGACTAGACTACCTGCTACTGTATCAAGAGAGATATCCGATACCACACAGGTAAAAAGGCTGGGGGCATTTGTTTATTGTTTTTGCTTCTGAAGGACTTGGATAAATTGGAAACTTGGGCAGGTAAATAGCAGATGAGGTTTAATAAAGATAAATGTAAGGTTATACATTTGGGAAACAAGAATAAACAGGCTATTTACAAAGTAAATGGGGCTGAATTAGGTCAATCCTTGATGGGAGAAGGATTTAGGAGTGTAGCAGACAGCAGACTTAGCAATTGTGCTCAATGTCAGGCAGTAGTTGCAAAGGCAAATAAAATCTTATCTTGCATTGAACGTGGTATGGACGGAGGGAAGAAAGCATAATGATGCCACTGTATAAATCATTAGTCAGACCACACTTTAAATATGGAGTACAGTTTCTGCACACTCCATAAAAAAGACAGTATGGAACTAGAAAAAGTAAAGAGACGAGCCACCAAATGCATAAAGGTGATGAATAAAAACTTATCTACAAAGGCTAGCTAAATTAGATTGGTTTACGTTAGAAAATAGGCATCTAATAGGGGATATGATAACTATATACAAATATATTTCGGGTCAATACAAGGAGCTTTCAAAGGAACTATTCATCCAAACGGCAGCACAAATGACAAAGGGTTATCCCTAAAGGTTGAAGGAAAGGAGATTTCACCAGCAACAAAGGAAAAGGTTTTTTTACCTAGTAAAAAAAGTTTAAATGTGGTAACTTTAAATGAGGTAAGTTAAATGTTTAAATGAGGTAAGTTAAAATGTGGAATTAATTACCCATGGAGATTGATGGCAGATACAGTAGATATCTTAAAAAAAAAAAGTTGGGCGTCTTTTTAGAAAGGAAAGGAATATAGGGATATACCAAATAAGTAAACATGGAAAGTATGTTGATCCATTGAGAAATCCATTATTGGAGTCAGGAAGGAATGTCTTTTTCCCCCCTTAGGAGACAGCATTGAATGATGTAGCCCTGGTGTTTTTTGTTTGATTTCCTCTTGATCAATATACTGTAAATATACTGTATATATGATAAGTATTTGTCATCTAAATTGAACATAGGTTGAACTCGATGGACATGTGTCTTTTATCAACCTCATGATCTACGTCACTATTTTACCTGTAGCCATTGAGCACCTGTGTAAGTAATGAGACTTTTATTCCTGCGATTCTCTACACTGGAAAAATTGGGGAGAAGGACACATTTGCCTCTCTACTATTCTTAGACCCATTATGATTTAGTGTTAAAGCCCAGAGAAATGTACAGCACAACAATGGTCCTTCCACAGCCTGGGGAGGGGCGGAGAGGTTGATGAAGAGTGGAGGAGTAATCTGGGACAGTTTTCTTTGAATTAGCGAGTCCAGCATGCATGTTTAACAGAGATAAAATGAAACCCTGCAGCTAGATATATTTGACATAATTTACTTTATATATATTTCTTTGCACAGAATTGTGTGCACAAACAAGGTTGTATATTAATAAGATATTAAAGAGGAAGTCCTATAGAGGGCAACAAAATGAGCTTATTGGTTGAATTGGATTCTTCACAAAAATTCAATTGCTCTAAAACAGCATTTAAAAGGGAATTATTAAAATATCACAGATGGCCTGGGGTCACCCAATAGGAAGCCGCAACAACATTTTCTGATGATGCTTCGGCTTTCTATCGGCAGCTCAAATACAGCTGATGCATATTATTCTCCCAGACAAGTATTTCTGCAATGGGGTTCTAAATGCTAGGAGGGTTGTACCCAGAGCTCTAGCTACCAGGGTTATCTCTAAGGATTCCACGGGTTGAGAATTAAGAAAAGAAAAAAAACAAAGTTAAAAAATTGTACCTTTTTGTGTTCTTCTGTGAGCAACACATGTTTTTCTTTTCACCAAGTTCTGTGAAATTCAGGATTATTAGATACTTATTGTTACACACTTCACTGGCTAATGATGGCGTCATAATTGCCTTTCTAAACCAAGAACCCAAGAGAAAAACTGGTGATAGAAAAGTTACATGTAGATTCTAGTACCAACATACAGTGTTATTACGAAAGATATTACCACAACAGACATTGAAGCAGTAATTCACACTGCTTGTTGATATTTAACGTCCCCCCCCCCTATCATACCTGAACCCCAAAGCTGCTTCTTGGTCCCCTGACATTCGGGGATCAATTTGGCTCCGAGCATCAAGAAGTTTTGACACACAATGGCTGTGGGTTCAGGGCCAATACAGCTGATTATTGGTGAGCCCGGCAGCCATGTTTTTATTTTTTTTGGGGGGGGGGGGGATCGTTTTCTAAAAGAAATTTAAAAAAAAATGAAAGTTCTCGCTGCTTGGGAACTGGAGTGTCCCCCAGAAGTCGGGGTGAGTTCTGACGTACAACTGGATTCAGGTAATCTCAGGGAAAGAAATAGTCGGGCTGTATTGCTGCTTTAAATAAACATTGGGAAATCCCTTTAAAGTATTTGCTTATCATGAAAATATTAAACGTTACAAAAAAAGAATGAAAAAAAATATATATATAAAAAGACTTTTACCTACACTTAATCTATGACATTTGAATGTATATATATCTTTATATAGCGGTATCCATGTACATAGCGCTTTACTGCAGTAATACACGTGACATAATAGGAATAAGCGCTTCATACATTAAAGTAACATTAGGAAAGGAGTCCGTGCCGCAAAGAGCTTACAATCTAACTGAGACTTCTTCAGCTAAATAACAGCCACACTGCCAGTTTGGGAGGTCCCAGGTGGGAGTGACCCTTTAAAGGTAGATTAAGTTGTTTCTGTTTTTTTAACCGTTACTAACCTATCGCGATGCTCACTTAATCTCCTTACACAATCAGATAATCTCTCTGAATCCCTAAAGCTTGCTTCTTATTCTGTAGGACCACGCGCGTAGTACATGTTTGTATCTACTGTATGCTGTGGATTTCGCAGCACTGCCCATTCCCCGGATTTTGCAGCAGTACTAGAACACCCTTTCCTGCCAATGCATTGGGAAGCGCAGAAGGGTTTTACTAGTAGGGACGGTCATGGTATTTTCTAGGAACAATAACGTTAAGCGTTTTTCACGGCGCGTATTTAGTATTTTTGCAACCTTTTATTGTATTAGGCACTACATACGCGGTTAATGACATATAAGGAAATGTCAAAGCAGCAATCCCAGCTGTTCATTTTACTTCATTTTTTTTTTGTACAGCATGAAAAACTGGGGTACTCCGGAGATGAACCTTGTTGTTTTCAGCTCCGGGACCCCCAGTTCCTGCGATACTTGCTGGTGAAGTTACTGGTTTGAAAACTTTCTCCTGGGGAAACAAAATGCCCAACAAATCTTGTAGTCCTGCCAGTCAATAGTTAACAGCAAATGCCATTTGGTTGCTGCTTCCTATTGGATGGCCATTAAAAATACCTTAAAAAAACCCCCAAAAAACAGGAAGTAACACAGGTAACTGCAACGGTATCGCAAGAACAGGGGGGTTGCCGGAGCTGGAAATAGCACGGTTCAACTATGCAAGTCGCCCTGGTTTCCATGTTGTAAAAAGAAAAGGGGTTCGTTAGACGGGATTGCTGCTTTAATATACTTAATTACAGTACGATGTTCATCATTCATCCTCATCTTTTTCTTTCTCATAAAACCATAAAGGGATTTGACCCTCTGACTTAACTATTACCCAGGTGGCTTTGGGATATACTATTCCAACGTAACAAAGGGGAGTACCATTATAGGGTACAGTATACTATTACAGAGTATTACACTACGATCTGGTTCTGGTGACATGAAAAGCAAATGTAACGTTCCAGAATATAGAAAAATATAAAAGGGATTTATAATAGACCAGGTAGTTGTATTGTATGTCTTTATTTATATAGCGCCAAAAGTGTACTCAGCGCTTCACAAAGAATACAGTACAGGGAATTATAATTATACAATAAGTGCAGCAAAAATCAGACAATGGGAAAGGAAATCCCTGCCCCGAAGAGCTTACAATCTAAGAGGTTTGAGGGGAAACTTACAGAGACAGCAGGTG